>NC_056499.1:3193287-3198509 GCF_014905685.2 Nematolebias whitei
AAAAAAAAAAAGACAAAGTAAGACTCCAAAATATAAGAAATATATACAAATAGAGCACACGTCAAAACACCCGGCCACTGTCTGTTCACCTGCAAAGAACATGACAAAACATAGCAACAAAATACATATGTATAAAGAACTTAAAATATTCATGGCTTTGCAGTAAGTTTCCATAAATATATATACCCATACCTACGCCTATATACATACATACATACATACACATGAATATACACTCACATACATATCTATATATCTACATATAAAGCCTAAATAAGCATCCCTGCTTCTATTTGTGTGTGGTTGTGAGCATGCATAAGTGTATAAGGCTTCTCTAATAGAACATTTATTAGTAACTGTGAAGCAGCAGAGACCCGACCCCCAAGACCAGAGGCAGATGAAAAAGGGGGGACCAGAGTCCAAGACCCCAGGAGGGACCCCGACCGCGGAGCCCCCAGAGCCACCCACACAGGACGAACCACTCACCCACCCCCCAGAACGGACCACAGGGGAGAACCGGAAGATCCCCACCAGCAACCACATACAGTGACCCCCCGGGGCCAACAGCGACAAACTCATAGGCCCCCGTCGGCACCCGCCGCACCGATGTAGGTCCAGGTCCAGGCACCGAGGCCCGGGCACCGAGGACTCACACCACCCAGGCCAAGGCCCGACAGGGCCAGAGGACCCGAGCCCCACCAGGCAGACACCAGGCCGAGCCGACACACGCCCAAGCGCCCAGCCCCCGATACCAAGGGCCCCAAGCGCGCCGGCAGGCAAGGGCACACCCCACCAGGGGGCCGCGCGATAGGGGCGCGATGCCAAGCACCCCCAGTTGTATCAAAGAGGGGGCAGTCCGAGTCTCGGCCTAACAAATACCCATTCATACACATACACAATCACACTATCCCAACCTCAATCTCACATTCATTCACTCAAAGACATACAATAACGATACATTTCATTCTTATTCCCGATACACACTCTAAACCCCCCAGGTCCAAGACATGTACCCGCCCTCTACAGGGGGCAGCCCATGCCCAAACCCAGGAGGTAAACCCATTCATTCCTGAGCGGAGAAGAGCCAATACCCCAGAACCGGCCCAGGCCATGCCCCGCCGACAGGACACCCCCCCACCACGAAGAGGACACGCCACCAACCACCCCCACACACCGTCAACAACCAAACACGCACCCCCAGCCGACCGCCTGCCAGGCCCCGGCAGCCACCCCGGTCAGCGGGCCAACCATGGCACCCAAGAGCCAAGCTCAGGGGGTCCAAACAACCCCAGGGAGAGCACAGCGCCAGCACCGCCCACGGCAACCCCCAGACCCCGAACCCCCACATAGTCCTGGTCAACACCCGACGGCCTGCCCTTCTCCCGGACCCCACCCCCGGAATGGCAGTCAGGGAACTAGGTGGGTAGGAAGAGGAGAAAAAATAAATAAATAAATAAATAAAAATAAGACCCCGACACATACACCCCCACCCCTAGATGTGCTGTTGATGTGTGTTGTTGTAGAGTGCCATTAAAAAGGAAAGAAGAAGGAGCAAAGGCTGGCAAGGTGCCGGTTTCCCCTCCACCCCAACTCTATCCAAACCCTAGTGTCTAAATGTAACCGTTGTAAGTGAGCACAGGCACAGGGGGTGAGAGTAAAGTCATCCCACCACCCATAGCCATGTGCCCACTTCAAATTCCTATATATGAATGTCATGAGGATGTTATGAATGAATGTCTAAGGTGTACAATAAAATTGAGTCCCAGGTGGCTATGGTCAACAAAGATGTAAAATTGTTGCAGCACACCCGAGCCCAAACAACCCTAAATGTGTGGAATTGAAATGAAGAGGGTGGAGGTGCATGGTGAGGGATGGGGAGAAATAACTGTGAGAGCAAATGCTCCCACAGGGAGTCAGCTCCCCCACTGACCCAACAGCCCCCCCCCCCCCCGCCCCCCAAGGTCCACCCAGGGATTGAGGCCAAGACACCTCTCCATCTGGACCGACCGCCAGGCCCGCTGAGCTCCAGACCAGAGAGGGACAGAGCCCCGAGGACCGCCATAGCCGCACCAGCAGCCTACACACCCGAGGGCCACCAGGACCCCCACAGACCGCAGTCAGCCCGCTACCAGATGGAGCCAAACCCCACCAGGACGACCCGTCCAAGAGCGCCCGCCCAACCGCCGACAGTGCCAGGAAGCACCGGGAGCGAGCCCCCACCACAGGAAAGGGGCCAGCCAGCCAGCTGGTGGCCATTTTTAAGAACAAGGGTGATGTACAGAGTTGTAGCAACTACAGGGGAATTAAGTTGATGAGTCACACGATGAAGATCTGGGAGAGAGTTGTGGAAGCAAGACTTAGACGAGAGGTGACTATCTGTGAGCAGCAGTATGGTTTCATGCCAAGAAAGAGCACCACAGATCCATCTTTGATTTGAGGATGATGATGGAGAAGTACAGAGAGGGTCAGAAAGAACTCCATTGTGTCTTTGAGGATTTAGAAAAAAAATCTGACAGGGTGCTGAGAGAGGAGGTGTGGTGTTACATGAGGAAATCTGGAGTGGCAGAGAAGTATGCTGGACTGGTACAGGACATGTATGAGGACAGCAGGACATGTATGAGGACAGCAGGACAGTGGTGAGATGTGCTGTAGGAGTGACATATAGCTTCAAGGTGGAGGTGGGAGTGCATCAAGGATCAGCTCTGAGCACCTTCTTGTTTGCTCTGGTGATGGACCGACAGAGACAGAGTCCATGTGTGTGGATGAGAGGGAGGAGGTGGAACAGTGAGGCTACAAGGAGCAGAGGTCACAAAGGTGCAGGACTTCAAGGACTTGGGGTCCACTGTCCAGGAACATGGGGAGTGTGGTGAAGAGGTGAAGAAGAGAGTCCAGGCTGGATGGAGTGATGGAGAAAAGTTTCAGGAGTGATTTGTGACAAAAGGGTGTCAGCAAAGGTCAAAGGAAAAGTTTACAAGGCAGTGGTGAGACCAGCTATGTTGTATGGTCTGGAAACAGAGACATGGACAAAAAGACAGGAGACAGAACTGGAAGTGGCAGAAATGAAGATGATGAGGTTCTCCTTAGGAGATACAAGGATGGAGAAGATTAGGAATGAGATCATCAGAGGTACAGCACAGGTTGAACAACTGGGAGATAAAGTTAGAGAGGACACACTGAGATGGTTTGGACATGTCCAGAGGAGGGACAGTGGTTTGGACATGTCCAGAGGAGGGACAGTGGGTATATTGGAAGAAGGATGTTAGAAATGCAGCTGCCAGGAAAAAGACAAAGAGGAGACATATGGATGCAGTTAGAGAGGACATGGAGGTAGTTGGAGTGAGGACAGAGTGAGGTGGAGGAGGACTCGCTGTGGAGAACCTGAAGCGGGAAAAGCAGAAAGAAGAAGAAGAAGAAGTGTATTGATTATTGCTGGTCAACTATTCATTCATTTTTGATTAAAAAATGTATAGCTTTATTCTTTCAGTTTTCTGTTTAGGTTGGGGAAACAATTTAAAAGCCTTTAACAAGTTTTTGAACAGTTACAATGCACTCATTTAAAAATGGCAAGAAGTAAATTACAGCAATATTTAATAATTCATCAAATCAACTCTAAACTGAATAAAACACTAAATCGCCAAAAGTAAATGAATAAATAAAAGAGCAAATCAAGTTTTTTTAAATATAAACAGAATTCATAAAGTTAAAAATATTTGAATGATAATAAATTTAAAAATGTCTCTATGCATGATCTAAAAAATAGATTTGAACCTGAAAGGTTTTTAGATGTTTTATTTAATGTTTCTTTTGTTGCCGCTCCCTCACAAATAACCAGATTTATCATACACTCATCTAATGCTGCTCCAGAGTTTCATGACGGTCTGCACTGACCCAGGATGCCGGTTGACGCAGACAAATTAAATTCCTAAGGGAAAAGTGTTTCGACAAGACTGCAATTAGCTGTTCACATTTCTAAAAGTTGGGCATGAACTGGAAAACACAGGAGAACGGTCTTGACAGCTTCATGCTCCTGTCAGCAACTGTCTCTGTTGAGATACTGACAACATAAAGAAACAGCACCAAACTTTGGAGATTGGCCAAGAAAAAAAAATTCCTGTATAATGATGCCGTTTAATTTAACTTAAACGTATTTAAATATTTGAATGGGCAACTTCAAAATTGAAAAAGTGAAATAAAATATCAGCATCCTGCCTCTCTCCTGTTGACTGATGTAGGTGGCCCCGTGCGACCCTGAACAAGTACGCACAGAAAATACAAAAATGGGCCTCAAGAAAAATATCTTGTTAGTTTTAACTTAAAATTTAATTAGAGGACAATAAAATGAACTGCAAATTGAAAATAAAAGCTCAAAAATATAGAAATGAAAAAAAAAGCTCTTAAAGTATGAATTTGTGATTGAAGAAACTATTTTATTATTTGGGGAAAATATCGTTTCAGTTTTATGTAAGATTCAGTGATAAAAGACAAACAAGTATTGATGCTTTTATTTGTACTTGAAAACAAGATTCAAGCCAGAAAACTCACCTGGAACACCGCTTCATGTCAGAAACTTGGAAAGTCGGAGGTAGTGTTGTAGTACTCGAGACCAGTCTTGGTCTTGAGACCGGTCTCAAGATCTCTTTTTGATGGTCTTGATCTTGTCTCGGACTCAAACGCATTTGGACTCGGTCTTGTCTCAGTTTCAGACATTGAGGACTCGGGATTTTATTTCAAGACCAGTCAAGACCACAACTGTGGAAATATCACTAAATTGCCAGAATATTGTCCAGTTTATTTAACATCCTTGTTTTTATTGGATGCAAAACGTACTGATTCAAATCCAAGCGATAACGTGACTCATTGCTAAATACGTGTTTTTGTTACCGCTGTCACGTGCACCTCCTTTCACTCGCACATGGTTCTGTACCAACAGAACAACACAGACAACAGAACGTAATGTCTCAACCAGGAGTGAAAGTAAGCCGGTACGGATAATCTGTGCAAAGATTGAGCTCCAAGACTTGAGGTATTGGTCTTGTCTTGGTCTTGTCCTCCCTCGGCCTTGGTCTCGACTTGGTCTCTGACCCCAAAGTCTTGGTCTTGTCTCGGTCTCGGTACACTCTGGTCTTGGTCTCGACTTGGTCTCGGACCCCAAAAGTCTTGGTCTTGTCTCGGTCTCGGTACACTCTGGTCTTGATCTCGACTTGGTCTCGGACCCCAAAAGT
>NC_056499.1:3198519-3224756 GCF_014905685.2 Nematolebias whitei
CGGTACACTCTGGTCTTGATCTCGACTTGGTCTCGGACCCCAAAAGTATTGGTCTTGTCTCGGTACACTCTGGTCTTGGTCTCGACTTGGTCTCGGACCCCAAAAGTCTTGGTCTTGTCTCGGTACACTCTGGTCTTGGTCTCGACTTGGTCTCGGACCCCAAAAGTCTTGGTCTTGTCTCGGTCTCGGTACAGTCTGGTCTTGGTCTTGACTTGGTCTCGGGTTAGGTGGTCTTGGCTACCACACTAGTCAGAGGCTTATCATCCTCAAAATCCAACATCAGTATCTTGATTGTAAAAAGTGGTGATAGCAGAAGTATTAAACTGTTTATTTCCACTTCTGTAGGTTTATCATTACATTAGTCACACACAAATTTCTGTTCGACCTTCTTTAGGAGATATATTGTTATATTGTTTCATAGCGTAAATACAGAAAAATACATTGCTACTGGTTTGAATTGCTAAAAATAGCCTGGTCGCTGAGCATACTGGTTTTCTAACTTTCAATGGAAAGGTGGTTAGGTTGGGTGTGACGTCATTCTTTGTCAGCATTATCTCATACTGATGTGTTCATTTGTACTCATCTGCTCACATAGACTCATGCTCGTGCTGCTGTTCGGCGTATTGTTTTTGTACTACTAGTGCTTAACATGTTTTTTAGTTTCATGTTTTTCTTAGTTCATATCTTAGATCTTATTACTGTTTTTGTTTTACATTTTATACTTTTGTTGGATGTAACTGGGGCACTATGTACACAGTTTTGTTCCACCATATGTACCACATGTGGTGCTTATGACAAATAAAGAAACTCTCTGAGTCCCAGATCCACGTTCTACTGTCGAAGGTAAATGGAAAGTAGCCATATCAACCATTGTCTTCACTGGAAATGAGATATATTTAAAAGTAAATTAAATTTTCATAGTAGGTGTCTCTTTGTTATTTTCGACCAGGTTGTTAAATGTAATACGAGTGTTTACCAAACTTTGAAGCCAATGATAAAAAAGCTGACCTCTCCCCACATTGAGACGTATCAGCAAATAGGAAAGTCTTTTAACAACCTTTTAACTGTGGCAGAATAATTACACTGTCTGAACAACAGCAGCCACAGGAGGACGTTTAAAGAACAAAATGTGAAACTTGCACTGATCAACTTGAAGTGATGTATATGCCACAGCCGCTCACAAAGCCCAACATTTAAACTCCTGCCTGGTAGTTGCAGAGGGATTACAAGTTCCCTTGATGTTCCTGCCACAGGGCATTCTGTTCCTAGAAAAGAGAGGCTCTGGACTTCAGTAGTATTCACAGGGAAGAAGGTTCATAATGAGATTTTCTCCATCCTCATGACAGTATCAGTCATCTGGATGGAAACAAATCCACTGTAGAAACACTGTAGTTAAGGGATCCACTCAAATGTATGCTTTCTACCTGGACTTAAAATGCTGCAGTCAAAGCTATTTCAGTCTAAGGGGGATTTATTCAATTCAGTTTATTTATACAGCGCCGAATCACAACAAAGTTGTCTCAGGGCATTTTACAGGAACTTTCACATACAAAGCCAATTAGAAAAGTTCTTTATCTAAGAAGATATCTAAGTACAAGGCCAGCAGACAAGCTGAATCTTGGCTTCATTGCAGTCTCCCATCCTGAGAAAGCACAGTGGCAACAGTGGAAAGAAAAACTCCCTTTTAAAAGGAAGACACCTCCAGTAGAACCAGCTCAGGACAAGCGGCCATCTGCTTTGACCGGCTGGTTGAGAGGACAGGAAGGAGAGACAGACGAACACAGAATGGTAGGTCCAGGTCCAGAAATAGGTCCAAGTCCAGGTATAGGTCCAGGTGTACCTGAAAGACAAAGACACATGTAAGGATAGAAAAAATAATTACAAATACAAAACAGGTTGAGCAGAGTAAGTAAAGACAGCAGCAGAGTGAAAAGTGTGGTCAGTTTGTCCTCCAGCAGTCTAAGCCTATAGCAGCCGAACTAAGGGACAGCTCAGGAAACCCCAGCCAATCCTAACTGTAGGATTTAGCAAAAAGGAAAGTCTTAAGCCTAGTTTTAAAACTGGATAATGTGTCAGCCTCATGGACAGAGATTGGAAGTTGGTTCCACAAGAGAGGAGCCTGATAACTGAAAGATCTGCCTCCCATTCTGTTTTTGTAAATTCTAGATTTATGATGGAGTAGCCGAGCTCACTGCCGTTCAGATTGTAACCAGCACCAGAAGAGCGAGAGTTCTTCGTGGCAATACAATGGCAGTTTAAAAACTTGATATTTAAGATGTTTTTTATGGCGAAAAAATGTTCATCACAAATTTTCTCTGCTTCCTCAAACTGAAGGAGGTAGATTTAGTTTATGTTTGATTGTCCAGGTCTGCAAGTACTTCCAAACCTGTGCTGATCTACACAACCAGACTGACAGGTGACAGTAAAATTGACTTGAACTTGACTTCAACCCCTCAAAGTTGCCTTGGTACTTTCATTAACTGCAAGGACACTGGTGTGAGGATGAACTTGTTGTGTCCCTTGTGTGTTTTTTGTGTGGTTCCCAGGTTCCATCCTAACAGTTTTTTGTTCTTGCCTTGTGTTTTTCCCTTGTGCCCTCCATCCTCGTGGTTCCCCCCTCCTCCCAACCAAGTGTTGGGGTGTGTGTTTTTGGAGACGTCAGGGGATGTCCTTGGAGGGGAGGTACTCTGAGGATTGTGCCCTCTTATGATGTCTCAGTCCTGCTCCTCCTGTGATTAACCCCTGCTTCCCACACTTGTGATGCTTCGCAGGTGTTTAGGTCTCATCAGTGTTAGTATTTAAGTCTGTGTCTTTGTATTTATCAGTGTCCTGGCATTGTTTTCTGTCTCCTCTGTCTCCTGTATTCCTTGTGACTCCAGAGCCTATGCAAGTTTGCTGCCCTGCCAGCTTTTTGTATTTTGGAAATAAATAATAATAATTTTTTACCACCTGCGTTCGGCGTGCTGCCTGCACCATTTGGTTTGACCTCAACAGAATGTGACTGAATGCCAGGAACAGACCAGAGACCAGCAGGTTGCCCTTTTCTTGCAGGGTTGGATCCAGAGGATTACCAACAGCTCTGCAATGTACTACAAAGATACAAGGATACGGTGGACATCTCCAGCGATCTGTGGATAAGGTGGTTGGCCACAGAGGACATGATCGGCAGATGCTTTTGCCTTCCTGGGCTCATTGACTCTCCAGGAATGAAGGAGTTCCTACACAAGGTGCTGGAGAAAAAAGCATGCTGGAGTCCATCTGCCGATTGCCTGCTGCTCCCACCTCCAGCAAGCCCAGCACTTCATTTGAGTCGCCTGAGGAATCAGCTCCTCTCCACATCTCTTCACATTACCATCAAAAGAGGGGACAACGTAGGACCCAAGCCCAGTCCACTGACGCTCTTCCCTCGCCATCTGCTCCTTTTAATGTCCCAATGGGTGGCAGCCGTGATGGTGCAGTCGGTCCTTGAGGACGCCTCTCATATTTCTCCCGAGAGGGTCCAGAAGGATGCCCCTAAAAGTTTGTGCCCCGAGAGGGTCCCAGATAACGCCTCTCATTTTTCCTCCAAGAGGGTCCAGAGGGACACCTCCTACTGCTCTTCCTCATTTTCGGAGCTTACCACAGAGGGTCCCACATTGGTGGAGGGCTCCACGTCTGCTGTAGGCCCCATGTCTGCAGTTCTCTTGGCTGTCCCCCTTAACGTTGACCCTGTGCTACATGGCCTATTGGCCATCCACCTTGAACCCTGCCCCAACAATGGACAGTCGCCCAGCCATCCACCTGAACTTTTTGTGTCCCTTGTGTGTTTTTTGTGTAGTTCCCAGGTTCCACCCTGCCAGTTTTTGGATCTTTCCTTGTGTTTTTCCCTTGTGCCCTCATCCTCGTGGTTCCCCCCTCGTCCCAACCAAGTGTTGGGGTGTGGGTTCATGGAGATGTCAGGGGACATCCTTGGAGGGAAGGTATTCTCAGGATTGTGCCCTCTTGTAGTGTGTCTCGGTCCTGCTCCTCTTGTGATTACCCCCTGCTTCCCACACGTGATGCTTTGCAGGTGTTTTGTGTTTAGGTTGCATCAGTGTTAGTATTTAAATCTGAGTCTTTGTGTTTATCAGTGTCCTGGCATTGTTTCCTGTCTCCTCTGTCTCCTGTGTTCGTTGTGACTCCAGAGCCTATGTAAGTTTGCTGCCCCGCCAGCTTTTTGCGTTTTGGAAATTAATTATTATTATTTTTACCACCTGAGTTTGGTGTGCTGCCTGCACCATTGGGTTCGACCTCAACAGATAAGATCTAGCTCCAGCTGAAAAAGGTTATTGAACAGAACTGTAGAAACATCTTAATACACAAGTTGTGTGACTGAAACAAAATGCTTTTAAAAAATCATAAAACTTAGTCAAACTTAAAGGCAATCATTTGGCATGAATGATCGTTTCTGACTTGAAATGCTGACTCTTGTTGAATTTTTGAAGTTGTTACACATTCTAAACAGTCCAGATCAAATGTACGAATTTAACAGTACTTTATAAATAATCTGTCAGATTCATTTGTAAATATATCTGACATCTTCTAAGATGATGCATGTAGAGCTCTTTTTTTTTTAAAGAATTCAATTTAGTCCAGTTTCCTCCACAGACAAAAACATGCATGTTAGGCTGATTGGTAACTCTAAATTGTCCCTAGGTGAGAGAGAGAGTGAATGGTTGTTTGCCTCGTTTGTCTCCAGGTTTCCCTGAGATGGACTGGAGACCTGTCCAGGGTGTTCCCTGCCTCTCACACAGTCACTGCTAGACATGGCACCAGTGACCCTCACAACCCGAAAAGGGAGAAGTCATTAGAGTTGATGGATGGATGGATGGATGAAAAATGTTTTTCTGTGCTTGCTCTGGATGGGAGACTGCAACGAAGCCAAGATTCAACTTGTCTGCTGGATTCCTTAGATAGAGAACTTTACTAATTGGCTTTTATGTGAATGTTCCTGTAAAGTGCCCTGAGACAACTTTGTTGTGATTTGGCGCTTTATAAATAAACTGAATTGAATTGAATTAATACTTCCAGAACATCTTTTGAGTCAAGGTATGTGGCAAAAAGCGCAGAAAGTAAATTGCACATTAATTAACACATCTGACTAATTGGAAGAGGTTTGTCGAGGCCACTGAGGCATCTGGAAAGAAGCTGCTGCCTCAGCAGGAAGTGGTTGGGTAAACATTTTAATGTCTAATGAAAAATTAGTCATAATAAAAGTGAGGCAGAGTTTTACAAAAATAAGTTTACACGTTTACAGTTTAAATCCAAATTAGATTGATGATTACATATTTATGCATGTTAACTCTTGCTTAAAAACAACAACTTCCATCCATCCATTCTCTTCCGCTTATCCGGGGTCGGGTCACGGGGGCAGCAGCCTGGGAGGCCCAGACTTCCCTCTCCCCAGCCACTTGGGCCAGCTCCTCTGGGGAAATCCCAAGGCGTTCCCAGGCCAGCTGAGAAACATAGTCCCTGCAGCGTGTCCCGGGTCTCCTCCCAGAAAAACAACAACTTTGAAACCAATAAATGATGGATGAAGCCAACCAAACATGAAAAAAAAAAATCCTTGTTTCAAATATTTTGACAAATTTGGCTAAACTGTCAGCACAATGGATTTGTGGTTAGCACTGCTGCCTCACAGAAAGAAAGTCCTGCTTCAATCCTCATTTTGGACCTGCCTGGTCTTTCTGTGTGGAGTTTGTATGTTCGTCTCGTGTTTGCATGGGTTTTCCTCGGTACTCCGGTTTCCTCCCACAGTCCAAAAACATGCATGTTAGTCTGCGTGCATGAGGGCCAGGCCTCCCTTGCAAACGAGATCTGTGAACTTAGTGGGAGTTGTCTGCTTAAATAACGGGTACTAATAATGTTGCAGAGCTATTTATTGATCACGTTTGTTTAGCTGAAAAATAAACTGTAACTTCTTCCTGTCCTGGACAATCTCCCCACAGTTCTGCATAAATTCTGGCTTCAATCACTCTAAACTGTGCAAGTCTGGAATGTGTCACATGTCTGTACCTTTAACCTCTACGTACAAGAAATGACCTAACCTGTAATGTGTGGAGGTGAAGGAACCTGCAGATTACTTACTGGGTCAAAGTTTGCAAGCCTAAAAACCTGAGAATCGACACCAGCATAAAAGCAACCCAACACCCCAAACGGTTTGATCTGGACTACTCTGTCTGTCAAATGTGGCTTTAAAGGAGAAGCTCCGCATTTATTTTGATTTAGAAACTGTTTCTTAAAGAGTTTGAATTATTACTGAAGTGCTGTGTGGCGTAATGCTGGATTGAGTTTTACGTTACATTTTATATACTGCCCGTCACTGAAAGCAAAGGGATGACAGTGTGTTTGTGCGGAGCGTTAGCAAAATATCTCAAGAACCCCTGGATGGATTTCAATGAAACTCACAGGAACTAATATTTGGGTGGACGTCCACAAAAAAATAAACTTCTGGAATCGATTTGATCAAAACATCTGCCAAAGCTAAGTGATCTTAGCAAACATAAGAATGGCTTTTTATATGAAACATTCTATAGATGTTGAGCTAAAATTTGGTGTGGCAGTGGCTGAGAGTCATTCCTAACACACACTCTGAGCACTAATGGATAGCATGAGGTCTGTTTTCAAACTTTGCCTTTAACTATAGGAGTTAACTTTGTTTTGTTTGTTAGCAAAATATTTTATGAACCATTAGATGGAATAACAAAAAAGGTTAAATTGTGTAATCTGGACCAGTTTCAAACATTTTGTCCCCCATCCAGAGGACTTCCTCAGTCTACGGCCTGCCAACTAGATAGTAGCCTTCACTGTGTGTTTCAAGCCAACCTCAGAAACAGCCTGAGGGCAGCCAAGGCCAAAGTGGTTCAGAAAAAGAGTTGTAAGCTCAATCATCCAGGTAGAGAACAACAACATCTTGTTGTTGTTCTCTACCTGGATGATTGAGCTTACAACTCTTTTTCATTACATGGAATTTACTGACACTCCCAGAATGTAATTCTTGGATGGACGTCTTTAATTGATCATATTTTGGAGTAAACCCAGTTTAAGTGCAGCTAACCAAACTTCGCAAATGCAACAAATGGCTGCAATTTACTCAAACGTACTGAGCTAACGTTGGTGGGAGAGCAGCTAAAGCTGATCCCCAGCACGTCCTCTCTGTGCAGCAACACATAATGTGAGATCTTGCAAAGCAGTAATTAAAACTGCCATACGTCCATCATCGTTCCTCATCAGAAGATGATCTCAGTTCTAAGCTCTGACATGAACGGCTGCAGGCAGCGAGCGTTAAATGCTTGGCTTTTAATTCACTTGATGCTTTTACTTTAAATGCAATGGAGAAAAAACAAGGGGAACATTTGGGGGTTCAGGATCTTGTCCAGGAACGTTTTAAAGGTTTGAAGTCGGGAATCAAAGCATTTTTTATGTGAGGATTTCTGAGTTTCAATCTAAATGTTTGTCAATTTTACGTTGTTTTAAATCACTGAATATATATAAACCTAAAGTGTGATTGTCATTTATCTCTGCTTTAGTTAGAACTGACAGTTTCTGCCTGTAAACATCTTCATATAAGAAAAAATGAATATTGAAAACAAAATCTGGCCTGCCCTTGCTCTGTTTGGAGTTGCACGCTTTCAACGTATCTTGCGAGTGAAACCCAACGTTTTTTATTCCTTGAACACAAATTAAATGTAATTTGCAGCTGAGGGAGCCTCGTTTATTCATGATGCGTGATTTAGAGGTTCCAAAGAACTCTTGCTAAACTTTTTTCCTGCAAAGCTGCAGCAGGCTTGTGTCAACAGATTCATTTTAGGCACCCGGCTTCCTAGAAACGCTGCTTTAACCCGAAATTTGGTTGAAGCAGTTCTGTCATATAGAGTTGTGCTAAAGTTATATTGTCATGAAATGGACAGCATGTTTAAATTCACTGTAAGAGAGAAGATGCAACATTCTGCAAATTTATGGTTGTTTCTTTTTGCATTTACTTGTTAGAGATTAATATCTCACACAAACACACAACTCATTTAACAAGATAAAAAGCAGGTTTAAATGGTTTACAGCAGAAAGCAGTAGTTGTGTAAGTTGCTTTGCAGCAACCTCACACTGCAAGTCAGCAACCTTGTTGCCTATCTGAGCTGAAAAGCAGTTATTGTTAATCTTTAGGTCACAGGAAGGAAAGATTTGGCAAATTTATTTTCATATCTCATTAACTTTCTTCTAAAGCAAACAGAACTCAGCATTGTGAATGTTGGCAGGTTCTGTTGTCTTGAATGAAAAGTGTCACTCATGCTCATCATGTTTTTATCTACAGATGTGAAGTTAAAGTTGTATAATTGTTGTATAATGGCTCTTGTGTAAGTGTTTGCGCTCTGTCTCTGTTAATTGATGCCTTACATGCAAAACATTTCCACAATCAAAACGAGCACGTATGAAAAGCTCAGATGTAATGTTTGCCGACCTGCTGAGGGATGATTTAAATAAAAAAAGAGTCAACTTAACAATTACTGAAATGATCGCGAGTATTGATTCAGAGCAGAACAAAGTTCAGCAACAGTTGACTCTGACTTTCTGGCCAATCTTGGGCTAGAGGCGGGCGGGGGGACAGAATATATGCAAGATGATACATAAGTGCTTCATTTCCTCCGAGAACCCGAACTGGTCCGGGGGTTCTGTAGACATGGTTTCAGTGAAGTCCCGCTGTCTCGTGCCGGTGTCCGGCGCGGAGGCTGCTGCCGGCCTGGCCGCGGCCCTGCTCGCCTTCCTGCTGCTCCGCCAGCTCGTCAAGCAGAGGAGGCCCCCCGGCTTCCCCCCGGGCCCCTCTCCCATCCCCGTCATAGGAAACATTTCCTCTCTCGCCACCGAGCCGCACGTTTTCCTCAAGAGGCAAAGCGAAGTTCACGGACGGGTAAGAGACTCCGGCACGGCAGGGGGGGGGTTCTGGTGATGCGGTGGGGGGTGCGGAAACGGAACAAAAGAGCCCCCCTCGCTCTTTTAATGCAGCTTTTGATTGGACGAGAAAAACCGACAGAAAGTCCCAGATATGAAAACCCCCTCCCGAGAAGAAATACCCAGATTATTTTCTTACAAAGTGCATAAAAAATTAAAAACTTCCAGAGCCGTACACAGAGTGGAAACCATCAGGGCCGGCCGGTCTGTGGGGGCAGGTGGGGCGGAGCCTCACCGAAAAATTAATTCGCCCCACAAAGTAGTTCCTCCTAATAATGTAAATTATTCATTTACCATCTCGCTGTGTAGCCTATTGTTTTGTTCTGTGTATTTTTTTAACTATTTTGACCAATTTAAGTGATGCGGTGATTGTTAGTGATTCATCCTGTTTTGTTTTTAACTGAATTACTGTCGAGCCAGTCAAGGTGAGGCCAGTGATCCCAACAGGCAGGTCCAACAGTTTCATTTGGTGTGCACAAGTTCTGCCCCCACGGACACATTCAGCTGGTTTTAGTGCGTTCATATGAGCTCAAACCCAGGAATAGCTGCAGCAAAACCTTCAAGGAATACGCTGTTTTTAAATCCATATGAAACAGACAGAGGGGACAAGAACAGAAACTGAAAAGGACAGAATAAAGGCAACGAACAGGAAATTTCCACCAGCATGGTAGGAACTTATAAAATATTTCCGTGTGTTTGTGTATGGTTGTGATGCGTCAATAGTTAAAGCAAAGGTCATGTAACTGTTTGTGGGTTTGATCCCAGCTTAAATATTTGATCCGGTGTTTTTGTATAATTTTTACCTTTTTTTTTGTATCAGTCAGAAATATGAATTCAAATCAAATTAAAATCCAATTAAAAAAGGCGTGCACCTGTCGGCTGAGGGTCAGAAGCACCCGTTACTCTGAGGTATTAGGCCAGACCGTTTTTCACGCAGGGGAGGGAGGAAAAAGCAAAAGCTTTGTTGACAAACACACAACAGGAAATTAATGCTGCCACCCCCCCAACATTTTAGGAACCGTCACTGGAAACCATCCCCTTTTTTCTTGTATTCATCTTCAAAGAACCCATGCATTTTTATTGGCATTTTAAACGAGTCTCGGGCTTTTGTCTTTTAAAGCTTTTTATGTCATTATTATTTATTATATGGAGGGAACGGGGTGCAAGCCAAATCCTGATACAGATTCTGGGAGATGCAGCTGGTTAATGTCTGACAGCTTTTCAGCTCTGGGATTCACCTTCTTGGTACTAAAACCCTATTTCATTTTATTTAATTGCATGATCTTAAATTCAGCTACAAATTAGATTACCGGTATATTGTGTATTTGGTAACAAAGTGCCCAAAAATGTCATTTTAAATTAAAATCTCTGCTGTTTCAACACAACTCTGGTTCACCCCTTGAGTTTAACAGCTGTTTAGTGTATGATTTACTCATGGGTCAGGCAAACAAACAAAACTTTTTGTAAAGTTGTTTGTTTCTGCCACATAAGATAGAAAATATAAAGACATGAGGGATAACCCGAGGACAGTACTGTGTCTTGATAAAGTGATACTTTGGATAGTAACCTCTAATCATTGTCTTCAGCAGCAGGCAAACACCTTTATAGATTCTAAAGTAAAATTATTATTTTTAGAAAACTGGAAAATAATGTGTGTAGCTTGTGGGTAAAATTCTTCTGATCTGCTGTTGTACCTTTCAGATTTTCAGTCTTGACCTTGGAGGCATCCTGACCGTGGTACTAAATGGGTATGACTGCGTCAAGGAATGTCTTTATCATCAGAGCGAGATGTTTGCTGATCGACCATCATTGCCTTTATTCAAAAAAATGACCAAAATGGGAGGTAAGATGCTGTTACATTTGCACGTGTATATTTAGCAAAATTATTTAAAAGATATGACCGTGGCTGATTATATTTTAAATGATCTGATTTCTTCTTCTTTTCTTTCCTGAACGTAGGTCTTCTCAATTGTAAATATGGGAAAGGCTGGCATGAACATCGCAAGCTGGCTTGCAACTCTTTCCGTTACTACGGCAGCAGCCAGAGACTGTTTGAGAAAAGGATCACAGAGGAGTGTATGTTCTTTGTTGACGCCATTGACAAACATAAGGGCAAGCCGTTCAATCCCAAACACCTTGTGACCAACGCGGTGTCTAATATCACCAATCTGGTCATATTCGGGCATCGTTTCACCTACGATGACTCCAACTTTCAGCACATGATTGAGTTATTCAGTGAGAACGTGGAGTTGGCAGTCAGTGGCTGGGCTCTCCTGTACAATGCCTTCCCCTGGATTGAATATTTGCCATTTGGGAAACACCAGAAGCTGTTTCGCAATGCTGCAGAGGTGTATGACTTTCTATGGAAGGTGATAAACACATATTCCCAGGGCAGAGTGCAACATGAACCACGCCACTATGTTGATGCTTATTTGGACGAGTTGGAGCAAAACGCAGGAAATCCCGATTCCTCCTTTTCTTATGAGAACCTCATCTATTCAGTGGGTGAGCTAATTATCGCTGGCACAGAAACCACGACCAACACCCTGCGCTGGGCTGTGCTGTACATGGCCATGTACCCCAACATACAAGGTAAGACAGAAGTTGAAGCATTATCCCAACGTGAGAAGTTTTATTTGGTCATGAAAATTAAACATATGCACATTTGTAGTCTGGTTTTTTATGTTTGTTTTTCTTTTTAAAGAGAGGGTTCACAAGGAGATCGACAGTGTCCTGTCTGATGGAAGACCACCCTCATTGGAGGACAAGCACAGAATGCCTTACGTGGAAGCGGTTCTACACGAGATTCTTCGCTTCTGCAACATTGTGCCTCTTGGTATTTTCCGTGCCACCTCCCAGGATGCAACAGTCGATGGGTATACGATTCCCAAAGGCACCATGGTGATCACAAACCTCTACTCCGTGCACTTTGATGAGAAGTACTGGAACGATCCAGGCGTCTTCTTACCAGAGAGATTTCTTGACAGCAGTGGCAACTTTGTGAGGCGTGAGGCCTTCCTTCCATTTTCATTAGGTTGGTATTTCTGTTGGTCTTAAACTGTAAAAATACTATTTTTATTAATGAGAAGTAACCTATCAGTAGCTTTTATATTTACCCTTTATATTAGATGATATATTTTTTCCCTTGCTGTTAGAAATCTCATTGAAAGGTCTAGACAGGGTTTTCCCAAAAGTAAGGTTGGGACACAACTGTGGGCTGTTAAAAACTACGCTGTGGGTCTTGAGAGGATCGCCATCAATCTAATAAAATTTAAAGCTAATAATATACTAATAGCGTAATTCTACCATAATAAAAACAGTAACATAAAAACAGTAACAATAAATTCATTGGGGACTGTCTAGAATATGGCAGCACCTATTATTATCCACCTAACAAAGGGTTTAACTTTATATCTTACTCTTCCATCAACTTTAATCCGGCCCGAACCACAATGTGCACCCCCACAAATGTTACATTAAAACGACCGGCTCGGTGCCATGATGCATGCTCTTATTTTTGGGGGCGTTTCGAGTTACTATGGCGACGTAATTTGCAAACAAATGCCATTTGTCCCATACAAAACGCCAGGCGGAACACTTGTTATGCTAAGCTAAGCATTTAAATGGCTTTAACGCAGCTATTTTTACACATAGAGAGCTGAAATTGAGTGAAGTTTTAGCTGAGAACGTTTCCCATCACATACTGAATACAAATTAAAAATCCAAGATGGCCACCTTAACTAAATAGAATAAATGACTATAACTCGTTGATTTTTTTTGTGCCATATTGAGCTGAAATTTGGTATAATGGTAGCTGAGAGTGAACCCCAGCACATAGTGCACATAGTACTGTCCAATCAGAACTTTAAATTGGCAGCAGCGTGGCAGACCCCATCAAAGTTTCTCCAGGAACGTTCTAGTTTATAATACAATACTGGCTGTTTGTGTTGTAAATGTTTTTGTTTAATGAACTTTTTAATAAACTTTGTATTATGAGACATTTAGAACAAGAAAACGGGAATCTGTTGCTACCAAGCTATTAACATAAAAAACACCACCATTATATACATTAATAACAATTTGACTTGAAATTATTGTGACCTGTTCTGAAGTCCTTATTTACACGACTCTTTGTCATTGACTTGATTATTTCTTGAAATTTAAAATGTAATACACTGATGGTCAAATGATTTAATACTAAATATGGATATAGTATAAGCAAAGTAGCTTACCAGTGTGCCGTAACATTTACTTTTTCTGCGAGTATCAATCTGTGTTCAGCTTTTGAGGTGACCAGTGCTTCATGTTCAAGTGCTTGTAGTAGATTTTTAGTGCAAAGATTTTCTTATATTCCTGATGACTTAAACAGATTAAGTGCCATATGTTTGTGTAACAGAGAGTAAAATAAGCATTTTTCTACTTTCAGGGAAGCGACACTGCGTAGGTGAGCAGCTGGCCCGAATGGAGATGTTCCTCTTTTTCACCACTTTGTTGCAGAGATTTCATCTTCAGTTCCCCGCAGGAACTGTGCCGACAGTCACTCCCAAACTAGGAATGACTTTACAGCCCAAACCTTACTCCATTTGTGCTGTCCGCAGGCAGTAGAAACTTTCCTGAGCAGGAGACACTCCTCATCACAAGGACGCTGGCTGTTAGACTGGCTTGTGCAATAGTCTTTTCATAGAACTTTTGGTGACAGTGCCAGTCTACAGTTTATTCAGCCACTATTGATCTCTTTTTAGTGAGCAATTTGCATGTTTGCACAGTACCTTTAAACAGAGGAGGGAGCAAATGGTGAAAGGACATCCTGGGAACTTGAGTGGGCTATTGATTCAATTCCCTGAGCTCCTGCACTCAGAAAATGAAATATTTGCAAACCTCGGCACAAGGGCAAAGGCTGAGGTCAATGATTTATGCTGTGTACACTTATGATGGTTCATAGCCCTGCTGTAGTCAGACAGCTTTGGGGAGATATATGGCACCAGTTCTTCATGCAGTATGTGTTGAGCCAAATGGACTAACAGACTTTCCAAGAAAGTTCTGAACAATGTGTGTTGGAGCTGGAGACGGGCCAAGATTTACATACTGACTCTGAGCTCTTCTCCAGGGATGGCGCTGTTTGGAAACTCTTCCTCTTAAAAAGAAAATGCAACCCAGATGTTTTTTTTTTTTTTAACAAACTGTGCAACACTGGTTACTACTGAATGGTGTTCATCAGTCCAGACTGGACATTTATGTGTAACAGTAATGTTTGTTGGTCACTTTTTTGCAATCCTGGTTCTATAAAGTGTTTTACTTTGTTTTCATAAAGTGTTGATACAGAACTTGTCTTTTTTTGGATGTAGCGACATTGGAAAAATGTCTACCTCTTAAGTGCATAAAACTCAAATTTATTATCATATTGTATTTAATTATTAAGTTAACATAATTTGAGATTTCCTCGTGCAGCACTAGCAGAAACATTTCACAGGAACTGTCTTCCGCTGATCTTTCAGGGTCAGTACACATAAAGTCAGTATTTGTTCTAATTTTAACTTAAATTAAGTTTCACGATGTTAAAATGCAAATGTGTTTTTGCACCTATTGTTTACAGTTGTTAAGAAGTTTGTGCAGATTGTGTTGAGATGTAAAGTACATTTGACTGTATTGTGACGAAACAAGATGTTTGGTGTGAACTTTATGTATGCAAATATATACGTGTATATATATATATATATATATATAATGAAACGAAATTTTAAAAATGTCCTGTCATAATTTAAAAAAAACGCAAACTTGCAATGCAAAAGTTTGCCTTTAAAGACTGGACACAACACTCCTATATGCTGTTACTAGAACTATTCTCTCTTATTGCTCCATCTGCTTGTGCTCTTGTGCTGCCTTGGCATCAAGACCTCGGAGACAGAGTTCTACAGCACAAAAAATTAATTCAAGCAGATGAGCGTTAGAACCGTGGTGGTTCCCCATCATAACTGTCCGTTCAGGGAACTCTGCAAGAGGAAAAAAAAACCAGATTATAAAAAGCTTTATGAATCCATTTCCCTATCAGCACTATCCTTACTGAAGTCAAATTTTTATTTTTATTCTGAAGGCTGAGCTGGGTCAAAGATACACTTCAATGTTTGACAAACATATTAGATTAAAATAAATCGTTGAAAAACAGCAGAAATAGATCCTATGAGGTAACAACCTTGTTCCTAAGCTATTTACTTAACCTATCCTAAACTAATGTGGGACTTTGTGACTTGTTTCCTCACCTAATCTAGTCAAGTAAAGGAAAAATGAGCTTTGTAATCTGTAAACGTATTCCTTTCTCTTGGATGTTGACTACTAGAAATAAGCACCAGCACCCCACAACTAGAGCACCAATGAGAACAACAGAAAATCAGTGAGAACTGACCCCAACTAGACTACACAGTGGATCTAGATATATGCAAAACATACATAAAATAAAACCTAGCATTCATGTTGCAATGACTCAGCTACTAATTCAAATCTTAGTTTAGGGTTAGTCATTCTGGTGCTGCTAAGGTCAGTTGATTGTGGCGGCCGTCTTGAAATGGTTTGACCTAAAAGTTAATCAGATGCAAACATTCATCTAGTGATTCTGAACATTTCAATAAAATCTATCCAGTGGTTCATGAGAAATTGAAACTTGACTCAAATAGTTAGTGGTGACATTTTAAAGACAGTTCTCACACAGTTAATACTCATTATGAGTTGGGAATGACTCTCAACTATCACTATGAATTCTAGTAGATATCTGTTAAAGTAACTGAGCTACCAACACGTGTGACTGCTAAGAACACTCGTAACCACCTCCTTAAATTGAGTCAACTCAAACACTAATTCACATTTATAATTAATTATTTTTAAAGTTTCGTCAGATTCCATTGGTTCATGAGATTTTTTGCAAACAGACAAACAAAAATGCACACAAATGGGCAAAAATCATTACTGGCTGTCTTTCCCCATTCAGCAGTGGGCAATTAAAATCATTTTTATGTCAAATTTTCTAATACGAAATTCAACATCTATCCATCCATCATTTTGTACTCGCTTCTTCGTTTTTGCGTCACGGGGGTCACTGGTGCTCATGTCCAATGTAGGATTTATAGACAACTGGAGTACATTTTGGGTAAAGCCCGGTCAGATGCGGAGAGATGGAAACCATCCCATCGTAACTGAAGCAGCACTTCTCTCTAAAAGCTTAGCTGATTCAGTTGGACACTGGGTTGTTGACAGTTAACGGTCCAGTCTAGAAACCAGTCCAGGAAGCAGAGATGTGGTCATCCACACTTCTCTGCTGCTTCTTCGTTACTCACCCAAAATCCCGTTGAAACAGTGCCAACTCACCCACGGCTCAAATTAAATAAACCAAAAATCAGCTCTAAAAATATTCACCAGTTTATTAACCTTAAAAACCTCGTTAAAATAAACACAAGTACTTTACCAGAACAAAAGAATAAAATCATTACATGTGGACTATTGAACATTAGATCTTTCTTCTAAATCCCTGTTAGTCAATGACCTGATAACTGATCATCATATTGATTTATTCTGTCTGACAGAAACTTGGATTAAACAGTAAGATTTTGTTAGTATAGATTCATTTTATTTATTTATTCTTTTCCTCTCTGTGCTCTGATGAAGTCAGACGTGTCTCCCAGTGCTCTGTCCCCCCCCCCCCCCCTCCCCCCAGGTGCTTATCAGAAAAAGCTGTAACCAAATTTAAAGATTCTCTTCCATCGTTTTCCTCTATCTTGCAGAATAATTCATCAGAGAGCAGTGACTTAGATCATCTAGTTGATAATTTTACAACTACTTTGCAAACTTCACTCGATAAAGCTGCTCCGCTGAAAAATAAAGTAATCAATCAGACGAGACTGGCTGCTTGGTTCAGTTCTGAGTTACTTACTTTAAAAAAGACATCTAGAAAGCCAGAAAGAAAATGGTGCTCCACTAATGTTGAAGAATCTTACTTATCCTGGAGAGATAGCCTGCTAACATACAAAAAGGCACTCTGTAAAGCTAGAACTTTATATTATCATCTTTGACTGATGAGAATAAAAATAACCCCAGGTTCCTTTTCAGTACCATAGCTAGTCTAATTCTGTTCATTCATGTATCCCTACAACTATAAGCAGTGATGAATTCATGAGATTCTTTATAAATAAAATTGTTTCAATTGGGGGAAAAAATTCAAACCAACATTCCTACTATCGCCTCTGGTTTTGTGTCAGATAAGACAACTTTAAAATGTAATTAGAACCTGATTTATGTTTGGACTGTTTTAGTCCAGTTGAGCTCTCTGAATTGTCAAAAATAATGGCTTCATCCAAACCATCCACATGTTTGCTAGATCCCATCCCAACCAGGCTGTTTAAAGACATTTTTCCCTTAATTAATAAACACGTATTGGATCTGCTTAATTTGTCTCTAATAAACAGTTACATACCACAGAGCTTTAAGATTGCTTTATTTAAACCTTTACTTAAGAAACATGACCTTGAATCAGGAATCCTAGCCAATCATAGACCTATATCTAATCTAACTTTCATCTGGAAAATTTTAGAGAAAATAGTTGCAGGTCATTTACACGATATTCTTCAAATAAATAATCAGAAGAGTTGTAGTCAGGGTTTAGAGCTCACCATAGCACTGAATCTGCACTGGTGAAATCTAAAAAAGTTAAATCTGGTCCTCTGGACATTAAAAAAAAACAAAAAACAAAGCAAACAAATGTAGATACGTTTCGTCTTTCATCCAAGAGACTTCCTCAGTCTGAGGTGCTGTTTTCAGCTCAGTCTCTTAAATAGCACCTTCTCAGAGTGGATCAACCAGTTTGCTGCTGACAACCAAAACCAGCTGATCACATGCTCAAGAAGGACCATCAGCCTAACAATGGATCATTAGCACCTGATGGCTGTTTACTGTTCACAGAGGGTTGAGTGATACTAGCAATCACAGCATTGTAAGAGGGGGACAGTTGAACCCGGAGGCCTCCACCCTTGTTTAATGATGGACGGTTTCTTTTCACAAAGATGGCCTCCTTTACTCCTCTCTCAAACCATCGTTCCTCTCTGTCCAGGATGTGAACATCTTCATCCCTGAAAGAGTGACCCCTGGCCTGGAGATGAGTGTAGACCTCAGAGTCCTGGCCTGATGATGTTGATCTTCTGTGCTGGTCCATCCTTTTGGCCAGTGGCTGTTTAGTTTCCCCGATGTAAGACTGATCACCCTCCTGACACTGAACAACATACACAACACTGCTCTGTTTGTGCCGGGGGACTGGATCTTTGGGATGAACCAGTCTTTAATGTATTTTGGGGTTTAAAAGACACTGGGACGTTATGTTTAGAAAATAAACGTCTCAGTTTCTCTGATACTCCCTCAACATACGGAATGACCACTGGTCTGGGTCTGGGTTCCTCCTTTTCACCTGTTGGCTGACTGGAGTCCTGTTTGGGTTTCTTCTCTGCTTTCCTTCTCTGAGAAGGTGCTATTTATAAGACTGTGCTGAATACAGCACCTCAAACCGAGGAAGTATTTTGGATGAAAGACGAAACTTATCTACATTTTTCTTGCTTTGTTTTGTTTTTTTGAATGTCCAGAGGACCAGATTGAACTTTTTTAGATTTTTCTACCTGGATTATTGAGCATGCATCAGGATGCACTGGTGAAAGTTACTAATGATATTCTCATGGCCACTGACAATGAACAGGTGTCTATACTGATCCTGTTAGACCTCAGTGCATCAACCGCCTTGCACCCTCACACCTCTCTGACCTTCTTCAGCCTTATGATCCTTCTCAGGCTTTGAGATCATCAGACCAGCTGGTTTTGGTGGTACCAAAAACCAGCTGAAGCTCAGAGGAGATTGGGCGTTTTAAGTCATGGGCCCTAAGCTTTGGAATAATCTGCCCATCAACATTCGACAGGCCACCTCAGTCTCCGCTTTTAAAACTCTGCTAAAAACACACCTATACTCATGGACATTTAACACAGGGTGATCAGATTTAGATGAAGAATTTTATTGATTCTGATTCTGTTTATGCTTTTTGTTATTATTCCCATTTAACACAAGGTCATGAGATCTGATTTAGTATTTCATTGTTTCTAATTATGTTTTCTGTTTTATATTTTTATTCCATGGCCTGTAAATATATCTTGTTACTTTTTATTTGATGTTGTGATATTTTTGTTAAGCACTTTGGTAACAGTTGCTGTTTTAAATGTGCTCTATAAATAAATCTGACTTGAATTGACTGGACTTGATAGTGCTGCATTTGATACAGTTGATCATAATATTCTATTACAAAGACGAATATATTGGAATTACAGGAACAGCTCTAAATTGATTTAAATCATATTTATAGATTCCAATTTGCAAATGTAAATAACAAATCTTCATAATACACCAAAGTTAGTCATGGAGTTCCTCAAGGTTCAGTGCTTGGACAAATACTCTTTAACTAATATATGCTTGCATTAAGTAATGTTATTAGAGAGCATGGGATAATTTTTCATTGTTATGCTGATGATACAGTTATATTTGTCCATGGAATCCAATGAATCCAATCAGTTGCTTAGACTACAATCATGTTTTAAAGACATAAAAACCTGGATGACCCTTAATTTTCTCCTGTTGAACAGACAAGACTGAGGTTTTAGTTTTTGGACCTGAGCACCTTAGGAATGAATGTTTCAGTCTTTCTCCCTCCTTAGATGCATCAATCTGTCCTCCAGCTCTAATGTTAAAAATCTTGGTGTTATTTTTGATCAGGACATGTCTTTTATCCCCCACATTAAAAACGTTACTAGAACCTCCTTCTTCCACCTGCGTAATATCACTAACATTAGAAACATCTGATCTAAAAATGATGCAGAAAAACTGGTCCATGCATTTGTCACGTCTAGACTGGACTATTGCAATGGTTTATTATCTGGGTGTCCAAATACTTCTTTAAAACGTCTTCAGTTGATCCAAAATGCTGCTGCCAGAGTCTTAACTGGAGTTACTGGGAGAGATCATATCTCTGCAGTTTTAGCTTCTCTCCATTGGCTCCCTGTCAAATCCAGAATATAATTCAAAATCTTACTTCTAACCTACAAAGCTCTCAACAACCTAGCTCCATCTTATATTACAGATCTTATTGTTCCATATGTTCCTAACAGAGCACTTCGCTCTCAGACTGCAGGTTTACTTGTGGTTCCTAGAGTTTCCAAAAGCAGAATGGGAGGAAGATCTTCCAGTTCTCAGGCTCCTCTCTTGTGGAACCAACTTCCAGTTTCTGTCCGTGAGGCTGACACATTATCCAGTTTAAGACTGGAATTAAGACTTTCCTTTTTGATAAATCCTATAGTTAGGGTTGTTATGCTGCTATAGACTTAGACTACTAGAGGACAAATTGACCTTACTTCCTTAAATGATTTGTTAAAATTGAATAGTTTGGTGTTTTTTTTTCATTTAGCCTTTATTTATACAGGTAGTCTCATTGAGCCACGAGAACTCATTTTCAAGAGAGACCTGTTTAGAGAGCACATGGTGGGGGTTAAGGGCCTTGCTCTTGGGCCCAGAGTGGGGCGAATGAGGGTGGGGGCAAGTGTGGGTGTTTCACCTACCCCACCCACAATTTTGATGTTGCCAGGGCCGGGGCGTGAACCGGCGATCTTCGGATCACAGGCCCACCTCTCTAACCTCTGCGCCACCACTCCCCACCATTTGATACTATTTCTATCTTAACATGTGATTCTTGACCTGCCATTGTGTATCTGTTCCTACCAAACCCAGCCGGTCGAAGCAGATGGTCCTCTTGTCCTGAGCCTGGTTCTGCTAAAGGTTTCTTCCTCATGAGGGAGTTTTTCCTTTCCACTGTCGCCTTCATGCTTGTTCAAGATGAGAGTTCTGTCCATCCATCCATTCTTGTCCACTTATCCAGGGTTGGGTTGCGGGGGTAGCAGCCTAAGTAGGGAGGCCCAGACTTCCCTCTCCCCAGCCACTTGGGACAGCTCCTCCGGGAGAGTTCTGTGATGGAGTTAAAATGAAAGCAGTCTGCTCCTCAGATAAATAATGTTAAATTATTATTTTATATATGATTTTTTTCTGTTCAGTCCCCGAGACGACTTCTGTTGTGACTTGGAGCTTTATAAGTAAACTGAATTGAACGTCCAGCCATCACTGTGCGAAAGGCGGGGGACACCCTGGATGGTTTCCAGTCCATCACAGAGACACATAAAGACAACCAACCATTCACTCTCTCACTCTCTACTAGGGACAATTTAGAGTTACCAATCAGACTTCTTCTTTCGGCTTTTCCCTCTTCAGGGGTCGCCCCAGCGAGTCATCCTCCTCCATCTCACTCTGTCCTCACTCCATCTACCTCCATGTCTTCTCTAACTGCATCCATATGTCTCCTCTTTGTCTTTTTCCTGGCAGATGCATTTCTAACAACATCCTTCTACCAATATAGCTCCCAATATCCCTCCTCTGGACATGTCCAAACCATCTCAGTGTGTCCTCTCTAACTTTATCTCCCAGTTGTTCAACCTGTGCTGTACCTCTGATGATCTCATTCCTGATCTTCTCCATCCTTGTCTCTCCTAAGGAGAACCTCATCATCTTCATTTCTGACACTTCCAGTTCTGTCTCCTGTCTTTTTGTCCATGTCTCTGTCTCCAGACCATACAACATAGCTGGTCTCACCACTGCCTTGTAAACTTTTCCTTTGACCTTTGCTGACATGACACCCTTTTGTCACAAATCACTCCTGAAACTTTTCTCCATCACTCCATCCTGCCTGGACTCTCTTCTTCACCTCTTCACCACACTCCCCATGTTCCTGGACAGTGGACCCCAAGTCCTTGAAGTCCTGCACCTTTGTGACCTCTGCTCCTTGTAGCCTCACTGTTCCACCTCCTCCCTCTCATTCACACACATGGACTCTGTCTTACTACGACTGACTTTCATTCCTCTTCTTTCAAGTACATACCTGCACCTCTCCAAGTTCTCTTCCACCTGTTCCCTGTTCTCACCACAGATCACGTCATCTGCAAACATCATAGTCCACGAGGATTCCTGCCTGATCTCATCAGTTAGTCGGTCCATCACCAGAGCAAACAAGAAGGGGCTCAGAGCAGATCCTTGATGCACTCCCACCTCCACCTTGAAGCTGTCACTCCTACAGCACATCTCACCACTGTCCTGCTGTCCTCATACGTGTCCTGTACCAGTCTAACATACCACACCTCCTCCCTCAGCACCCTGTCAGATGTTTTTTCTAAATCCACAAAGACACAATGGAGTTCTTTCTGACCCTCTCTGTTCTTCTCCATCAGCATCCTCAAAGCAAAGATGGCATCTGTGGTGCTCTTTCTTGGCAATCAGCCTAACATGCATGTTTTTGGTCTGTGGGAGGAAACTAGAGTACCTGGAGAAAACCCACGCAGCACGGAGAGAACATGCAAACTCCACCCAGAAAGGCCCTCAGCCGGTATTTGAACCACCAACTTGCTTGCTGCCAGATGGCAGTTCTACCAACTGTGCCTTGGATTCAACATATGAAATAAAATAAAAATGCATAAACTTTACGAAAAACAAAGACACCATGATGTCTGAGTTTGCAAACTCAGAGATTAGAACAAACATCTAATAATAGTTAGTAGTTAAACAGCCACTGGCCAAAACAATGGACCAGCACAGAAGAGCAACATCATCAGTCCAGGACTCTGTGGTCTACAGAGTTGTGGTTGAAAGAGTGGCTGCTGGCCTGGAGATGAGGATCAAGACGTTCACATCCTTGATGGAAAGGAACGATGGGTTGAGAGGGATGAAGGAAGCCATCTTTGTGAAGAGAACCCGTCCATCATCAAACGGGGCGGAGCCTCCGTGTCCAACTGTCCCCCTCTCACAATGCTGTTATTACTAGAATCACTCAGCCCTCTGTGGATAGCAAGCAGCCATCAGGGTGCTAATGATTGGTCATTAGGTTGATGGTCCTCCTTTATCATGTGAACAGCTAGTTCTGGATGTCAACACCAAACTGGTTGATCCATAATGTGAAGGTGCTATTTCTAAAACTGAGTTTGTTGCAGCTCCTCAGACTGAAGAAGTCCTTTGGATAAAAGATGAAACTTAAAAAAATAAAAAAATCTTTAAATCCATCCAGAGGACCTGACTTGACTTTGTTAGATTTTTCTACCTGGATTATTGAGCATGCATCAGAAAAATTAGTAGTATTTTACTTTGATGTACATCTTTGTTTGCTTTATTTCAAAAGTAGTGACTTAAGATAAGAACTTTATTAATCCAGCAGGAAATTGTTGACTATTAACTCTTAATTGCAGCGCATGTATTAAACTGACGTTTGGAGCAAGACTGGCGTGGTCACTCCAGAAAAGACAGTTATTACATTAATAACTGGCTTTAGTTTTTAACACTGGAGGTTTTTCAATGTGTGACATTCTGTATTCTAGTGTTTTGAAGAACTGCAGCACTGGTGAAGCTGAAAATCAAAAGTATTTCTTGCAAGTCATTAATAATAATGACTTATTTTTCGTTTTGCCCAAAGCGGAAAAAGTCTTAGTTACTTCACCCATCAGCCCGGCTGGAGTTGAGTGTTAGGGAAAGTTATATTAGCCCTTAACAAGTGAACAGAACTTCCATCCATCCATCCATTATCTTTACCCGTTTATTCCATTTTGGGTCATGGGGGTCGCTGGTGCCCATGTCCAGCAATCACTGTGCGAGGGGCGGGGTACACCCTGGACGGGTCGCAAGTCCATCACAGGGACACATAGAGACAAACGAGACAAACAAACATTCACTCTCTCACTCACACCTAGGGACAATTTAGAGTTACCAATCAGCCTAACATGCATATTTTTGGTCTGTGGGAGGAAACCGGAGTACCCGGAGAAAACCCACGCATGCACGGAGAGAACATGCAAACTCCACCCAGAAAGGCCCCTGGACCGGGGTTTGAACCAGGGACCTGCTCGCTGAGAGGCAGCAGCTCTACCAGCTGCACCACCGTGCTGCCCTGAACAGAACTTAAGAGAGACAAATGTCAAAGTTTGCACATCTCCTGACAGAAGGAAATTAAAAGATATATATATGGGTGTACAATGGGCTCCTTAGATTCTTTAAGGTCATTTTTTTTGTTTATTGGGGGTGCGGACAAAAGGAAAAACAAACACAAACAGTGTATAATGTGAAATCACATGGACAAACAGCAGTGAAGTAAAATAAAATCTGTGAGAACTGCTGATTACTTTTAGGGATGGTGTTTTATGACATGTATAAATAAGAACAACAATCTGTTGTCCCCCACAGTGTGGATAAGGGTGAATGGTTACATTAGACAAACGTACGTCTACTGATGCTACATAAAGGGCGACAACTGTTCATAGATGTATTTATGGCACAACCATCAGAGGACACTGTGGTTTGAAAGACTGCACAGTGAGAGCAAACATTTACAACTTAATGAGCTGGAGTGTGTCAGGTCAGGAGCTAGCAGGGCTTTATGATCCAGCTTGGAAAAAAAACCCAGACTTGTCAGATTGTGTGCGGATATGACTCTGACCCGAGTCCAACTGTGACTCTGGCCACCGTCACCACCTCTTTGATCCTTTAAAAAAATATTTGAGTCTGAGAGCTGCTCTTGTACAAACAGTACTTGAGCCAGGAGAACTGTTGTCACTCAGCTCATCACAGCCCGCAAACTTCAGCAGGCAGGAAAAGTTTGGCACTGGTCGGGTTAAGTCATACGTGATAATGGAGGACATGAAAGTGGTTATGATACAGAACAGGAGAGGAGCTGAAGAGAAGTGGAAAAATACTCCCCCCCCCCTAATGACCGGTTCACATCTGAAAAGAGAAACACTCTGGAAACAGAGGTGATACAGGATGTGCAATATGTCAGCTGTGAGTAGAAAACAGATGCATTCTTTTCATTATTTCAAAAAATATATATTTATATGCACATACTTTTTTTGTACAGTGGCTAAACACTTGTTTGGTAATAAAAATGTGCACATCTGTATTTATTTTTTTGTCTTTAAATATAATATTACTCAATTTACACTTGCTAAACATCTTCAGCAGAGATTATTATAAGGTGGTAAAAGAAGTAGGTGACAAACCTGTTTTCCCTTTGATATAACGTCTTATTCTATTGGAATGCCAAGAGTCTGAAGAAAAATCAGAACTGTTACCTTGTAACTTGCTGCGTGATATTTTATAATATATATAAACAAAACCAAAGTGACATGAAACCCTGCATCCCTTCTTAACACACTGGCCGGGTAAGTTAGGACAAAACTCTTAAAAAAAGAAAGAATATAACTCAGATTTGCATTTAGTCTAAAATTCATCTGCTAACAAAACAAACAAAAAAAAAACACACGTAGGTTCTGCACTGTAAAAAAAGTCCTAATGAGTTTTTTTACAAACTGCAAATGTGATTGTGTTGAGTTGCTGCAAACACAACAATAAAAAGCTTCTCTGCAGTGAGGAGGTTCGTCCCAAACAGTGTAAGAAATGACCAAAAGCAAAACTGGAGCTCCTCTAGGACCTCGACCGCTTCAGTTGGCTCCGAGTCAACATGTTCATTAAGGGATTACAAACTTCTGTAATCACCCCAATTTTTAATCTCCTTAGTTTTTCAAATGTGTTTTTTTTTTCTGACATAAATTCTTGCAAAATAAAAATTCCACTTTGCATGAATCCTGAGTAACCTTTAAAAAAATACTTTGAATCAAAAAGCAACATGAAGATTCCTTTCGCTGAATCAGCACTCCTGATCTGAATACACGCTAAACGCCAGAGGACATTTTACTAATTTATAACCAAACGCTGCTAAAATGACACACAAAGACAAACGAATAACATCCTAAAATGTTTTTTTTTTTAAATGTGCTCTCTTTTTTTCCTGCTCAGTTTATCCCATTCCTGCCAAAAATATTCACACACTCAAACAAAACGAACAAAACCCCCCAGAAGGTTAGAGAAACAAATAAAAGAATAGACGGGTGGTACACATGAATAAAAGCATCCAAAATGATGCAGATATATTGATATAAATCAGTCAACATTTCATCAATGTCTCTGTGACTGAGTCTGATACAGTGTTTTGTGTCACCAGCAAGAAGAGAAAACTAACAAGCCGAACTTTGGGCCGATATAAACTTAGTAAAGTTTCAGACAGGCACATCATTATTTCATTTCATATATATATATATATATATATATATATATATATATATATATATAT
>NC_056499.1:3224766-3238369 GCF_014905685.2 Nematolebias whitei
ATATATATATATATATATATATATATATATATATATATATATATATCAAGAATATACTTGACGCTGAGGCTGAAAGCGTTTCAGTCTCTTGTCCCTCCACAAAAAAACTGTTCACTTTGGTAAAGGCTTCTCCTGCTTCAGTATTTTCTTCTAACTTTGTTTTTTTTATTTATTATTTTAATAAACAGGAACTATTTTGTACCTATTGGGAGGTGTTAAGCGCTTTGCATTCAAGGCAGCATCACAGCCAATTTACCATGGAGGAAAATTTAAGGCTGAACCCCATCCACTCTGCTTCTGCACCTTCGTCAGTTCTGGGTGCACGTGAGTGTCCATGGGATGAAAGTGCATAGGGGTTGGGCCCCCACCGTTGCAGTAAGGATCCGCTCACAGTAGTAAGGCCTTTTTGTTTCTCCAAAAACACTGTGACTGCTTTAGCAAATGACTGTCTGCACAGTGACTCTTTCAATGTGTGTGTGTGTGTTGTTCATAGATAGTGGGAATAAAGTACGCTTTATGTGCATTCATAAACGTTGTCAGTTAAAGGCAGATGGTAGAGGGACGTGCGTCCTCACACAGCTACTCCGCTCTGCTCGTTCTTCTGTCCTCCTGCTACTGACGCTCCTCTCCCTCCTCTTCCTCCTGGATGACCTGGATGTCATCTGACGGGGAGGAGGGCAAGCTGTCTGGCTGCTGCTGTGTGCCAAGCTCTTTGCTTTTCTCCTCTTCTTCAATGATCTTCTTCCACACCTTGTGGTTCTCTGTCAGGTGCTGCATGATGCAGCTGAACAACCTGCGGCGATTTTTTGTCCTTCCTACAAAGAACAACAGGAAGGCATGTGATTAGATTGTGACCATGGTTTTGGCCAAAGTCAGAGGTTATCCGTCTGTACATGAATGCAGTAAACGCACTAATACTGACGTCTAACAGTCACACACAACAGGAAATAATGAAAACAGCACCTCAGACTGAGGAAGTCTTTCACATGAACGACGAAACGTTTCTACATTTGTTGTTGTTTTGTTTTTTGAATGTCCAGAGGACCAGATGAACTTTTTTAGATTTTTCTACCTGGATTATTGAGCATGCATCAGGACGTGAGCATGTTCGTTTCTACGGTCATCCATACGAGCGAACAAAAGCCAAGACAGTCCAGTCGTTGCAAATATTTCAAACTTCAAAAAGTGCCAAGATTAAAGTTTAAAGTTTAGTATGAAGAGCAAACTACTTCTTTTTGTGCTTTTTGCTACATATTGGTCTGTTTTCAGCAGTGACACCTACTGTTTAAGGTGAAAACTGCTGTGAGCGCTGCACATCTGGAAGTCCGGTATTAACGGCAACTCTTGCTCAGTTTGCACAGAGCCAGCGTGGAGCATCAACATCAGTGAGACTCATCTTGTGTCTAAAATAAGAGCGTCTGTTCTCACTGAACCACCTCGCAGCGTGTCCTTCATTAGCTTTGACTTGAGAACAGAAAACTATCGATATTTTACACTGGTATCAATAAAAAGCTGTGAATGTTAAACTAACCTGATGCCAAATCATCTTCTAGCTCATCTTCTTCATCCTCTTCTTCATCCGTATCCACCTGCTCCTCATCTTCATCGTCATCTGATTCTGCTTCGTTAATCCACTGGCCAGGAAGAAGACCAGCAGCATCGTAGGAGTTACACAGTGGTCCCACAATGTGGGTGATGAAGGACTCCTGCAGCTTGGCCAGCTGTGGGGAGGAGCGGTCCATGAAAGGGCTCATGGGTAATCCCAACCGAGCCTCCTCGTCTCCCTGCAAATGAAAAACAAAGCTTTAAATATAAAACTTCTTGCTTCTTTTGAGTTACACCCAGACTTCCTACACAAGCCTAAAACTTCCTCAAAGACTGAGTCCTGATGAAACAGTGTCTTGATTTATTGACATTAGCGTCAAAAAAGACACATCAACGCTTTAGTTTCGTTAAATTTCAGCTGCGACAGCAATGTTCAACATACGTGTGTCTTGTGGCAGTTTGCCACTGTCTCAACTCTGCACCAGTTAAAGGCCTGTCCACTGTCAGTGTCCACCACTCAGATCGGTTTATGGAACCACCTCGTTCGAGGATCCGAGCGGGCTGCTCTGAGGAGCCGATTGTGATGTTAACAGACAGCAGCCATCGGCTGACCAGAGGAGCTACATCACTGGACCCGTCCAGCAAAACTGCAAACTACATGTGAGCCCCCACTTCCCCATGTTGACGGACAGCACCACAAGAGATGAACACATTCACCGAGAAGATATGGGAGATGATGGAGCAGCACGGCTCCACCAGGACTTAACGTGGCTACACCAGCAGTGCCAGGACAAGCTAACAAAGTTCAAGTCAGATTAGAGGGCGATTAAGAACCACAACGGGAGGAGTGACTCGAAAATAGGCAATAAACAAAAAAACAATTATAAATCAATGATAAATTAAAATTATCGGCCTCATTTTCATTTATCAGCTTTATCGTTTCTTTGTGTCTCTCTTTCTACTGAAGACACTGGATGACAAAAAGCTCAACTCCGGTGCTCTTCACTATCTTTCTCTTTAAAATCTGTTTCAACCGTCTAAAATCGTGTTTGTGGATCGTTAAAAGCTGCTGAGACGAAGCTACGAGCTAAGCTAACAGGCCGACCTCAGGGAAAAAAACCTCCGTCTTGTCGAAGCTCCAAAATTCACAGTTGAAACTTGTGCCTTCGTGTAAAAAGTTGTTTTTCTCTGAAAAAAGAAGCTGAGAACTTGTTTACTGATTTTTTTATTAAAAGCTTTGTGTGAAAAATGCTAAAGATTTCCTGAAACCACACCGAGCGTCCGACATTTTTGAGAACTGAAGAGAGACAGCCCATGTCACGTCAAGGGGCCTCCCTCCCATTTTTCTTAAAGAGACACGCTGCTTGCTCCCTCACTATCCATCCTTCAGTTCAAAGTCTTATGCTGCCATCTGGTGGTCCAAAAAAGATACAAGACACAAAACAAATTAACCAACATTTCTTCTTAAATTTGACAATAATTACTAATTATTGTCAAATTTCAAACAATATTATCGTTTACCACAATAATTTGAGACAATTAATCGCCAAGCAAAATTTGTTATCATGACAGGCCCAGTCGAAAACAAAAAACCCCAGTTTGGATCCTTCCCACAGGGAGCATCCTTACCAGAGTTCATGACCAGAGGTGAGGGGAGGAACGTAGACCGACCAGTAAACAGAGAGCTTTACCTCACAGCTCAGCTCCCTCTTCACCACAACGGACCGGTACAGAGTCCACAACACTGCAGACGCTGCACCAATTTCTGTCAATCTCCTGCTCCATTCTTCCCTCGCTGGTGAACAAAACCCTGAGATACTTGAACTCCTCCACTTGAGGCAGAACCTCACCCTCGACCTGAAGAGAACAATCCACCCTCTTCTGACTGAGGACCATGGCCTCAGGTTTGGAGGTGCTGGTTCTCATCCCAGCTGCTTCACACTCTGCTGCGAACGGCTCCAGTGAAACCTGTTCTAACTTTAACATTTAGAATCATTTTGTGAAGATTAATGCACGGGGGAGGAGCTCATGCTATGAAAAGTGTGACAAAACAAAATAAAATGAAAACTTTGAACAGGACAGCAGAAGAAATGCTACTGCTGTTCGTTGTGGTCTTCTTATCTCAATAATGCGCTTGCTCCTGGTCAGTGCATTGCAGACAGAGATGCTTAGTGATAAAGTTGCTCAAAACTTTGGACAAAGATGTCAGGCCATGGTTTGTAGCGTGATGAGAGCGCGCGCACGTGTGAAAGAACATTTTCTCAAATCAGGAAATGCTGCAATGATAAGGTGAATACAAGAAATCATTTTCAAAGCAGAAATTCTTACATTTTCTTTACTCTTCTTATAAGACTTGAGTTTTTTTTCTCATACATTCATTTCTACCTTTCAAGCTGTAAAATATATTCCACAAATAAAATAAATTAAATTTGGGATGTGGGCCATTTGGTCTAGTAATGAGGTTAAACTGATAAAATCATGAAGTATTTTCATTCTTGATTTGCAAAAAAAAAAAAAAAAAGCAGCATCCATGAAAAGTGAAGCAATGAAGGAGCAAATGACAGAAAAGGAAATCATTAATGATAGAATCATCAAAATAATAAATAATATATTGCTACTAAAATAAATATAGGACAGGATGTCCAGGAAGTGACGTGGCGCTGCTACGAGCGGCTGCCTGCCAGACTTCGTCCATGTTTTGTGTTCTTCTTCTTCTTTTTACATTTTTACATCTTGTGTGAGTCCTTGTGCACGTTCCTTTGTGTTGAAACCCGGGCACAACAATTTCCTGCGGGATCAATAAAGTTCTATCTTGTCTTATCTCACATCTTTCTCAGAATAAAGAGAATTTGATCAATAATCAAATCTAAGAATCTGAAAGACTTTTATTGTGTAACAGAAAAATGCGTTAAAGCAGATATTTTTAATAAACTCAGTTTGAAACCATTCACAGCAGATGCCCCAGGTCACATGGTCCTAATGGAGACGACCTTTGGTGAACTCCTGGGAACCTTGAACAACTCATCACTCAGGGAAACATGGGTGATGGTCCAATGAATCACTCACTTTTCCTAAGGGAGAAAAGCATGTCATGTGCCCTGAAACTTTTGAGCAATCCCATTTTTATCTAATTATCAATGGCATCAATACACTAACCAGAAGCAATCACATATTGGAGATAAAACTACAAGACACAATAATGACAACAAATATTTCCACTTCAGGTCGTTTAAATCTTCAGAATCTTTCATGTTTGCCACATTTATTGAAATAGTTATTTAATCTTTATTTTACCAGTCTTTACCTACTGCATCAATTTATTCATCCAAAACCAAAGAATAAAAAAAAATAAAAATATAAAACCTCTAATTCAGTTCACAGTAATAGAAAGTAAACTGAATTTTGTGGAGCTGAATATACATTTTTCATAACATGATTATTGATTGTTGGGCACAGCTAACCACTTAGTCACTCACTAAAACAAATAGCTTTGCTAATGATAAACCTCTGAACAGGTTTTTTAATTTTTTTTTTATATAAAATTAGTGGAAGCTAACGCTAAAGCGCTAACTTTCATCATCCACTGCTGTCGCTGACTATAGACCGTCTGTAACGTGACAGCTTTGTCAGTGAACACAACTCAAAATGGTTCATAAATCGCAAGTAAAGCATTCGTGTCCCCTTCAGAGGTGAGCTTTCAGAAATGTATCTGGTCCATCAGAACCAAAGAGTCGGAGCAGAACTCTGCTGTGATGAAGCAGAGTGATGCATTCAATGTGTCGGACGTCTCCCTCATGTTATGCATTATAATGATGCATTCAATGGGTGCTGGACGTCTCCCTCGTGTCATTTAATTTAATGAATTAACTCACTTTGCCGATCCTTTTTGTAATTAACTACTTTTACAAACTAACTACAAAGTTGTTGTGCATCATCATCAATATTCTCTCGGTAATAAATCTGTTTGTATTAAAGAAAAGATGTGTGAAATGTGTGAGAGAGTCACGTCCCAGAGACGGTGTGAGCATTGCAAAGCATGCTGGGTAAGAAATGTGTGCAATGTTTCTGACTGTTTGTGATGTTTATGAGTGTGAAAATGTGTTTTTCATGTTCTTTTCCTGTTCTGGTTTGGCATTCATGTTAAAGTGTGTTGGCTGTAAACCATGAGTCAGAGATTGTTAGTGGGAGGTATGAGGGGGAAAAGTACTGCGAGGGGGAAAAGTACTGCGAGGGGGGGTGACATCACCGAGTGGTGCTTGGCTGTACTTAGCGCTGCATAGCATATCTGCATGTAAACCTCCATTCTCCTGGACTCTTTTAGTCCAGAGAACCGTCTTAAAAAATACAACAGACTTGAATTTATCAGATTTAAATTTAGCAGAAGCTAATTCCGCTAAAGGTTTTCAAAGTTAGCAAAAACACTAATCCGATAAACAGAACGTTAGTTCTGCTATTAGTGGATTAGCAAAACCATGCCCACCACTGTTGATACACTTTTTCTGAAAAGAGCAAAGTATTGTTTTAAACAAGATGTGGTTTGCAATATATAAACGCACGCTGCTGTGTTAGCGTGCGGTCCGTACCTGCTCATAAAACTCATTGACTATGCCTTCTGTCCACTTGATGTGCAAGTCCCGGACTTTGGCTGGTCCATTGATGTCTGCCAGCTTGATGCACACTTGGCACACAAGGAGTCGGTCATTCTCATTGGTCCAGTCAATTCCTGGACTATTCACATCATTCACCTGTCAACACACACAAACGGATGCCTTAGTTAACAACTGAGCTCACACTCGTCATTCTACTGTATGTACTCCTAAATAAAATGATCCAAGCAACGCATGGACGCCAGAGTTAACACTTTGGTTTAAAGTTCATCACAGACCTTTGCATTGAACTCAGCCAGAAAGTCAAAGTGCTTCTTGAGGTCTGTGGCCAGTATCGCCTCGATGACGAGGAAGCGAAACCGCTTAAATTCCACGTGATCAAGGTTGCCCAGGAAGTTGTACTCAGGTTGGGACAGATAGAGGCTCCAGGCGGACGCAGCATGGTGGTTCTCCAGAACTGAGCGATCGTTGTACAGCACCGCCTACAGTTTACAGGAGGGAAAACAAAGCTGCTGAAAAAATATCAACAGACTCCCACTATTTCCTCTGAAAGATTAGAAATGCATTTTCTTACATAATGTGTCTGTGTATAGGTTGCACAACTTGTTATGGATTTAAAAATAGCAATCACTCAGGATTGAGATGAAGGGACTTGAGCAGATCTAGTTAGGAAAGAGGGACGTGTAAAGAACGAGCAGCTAAACTGTCAGACACAAAAAAAAACTGCAAGCTCTTTTCAACACACACGACGGTCAACCACATCATTGGGAATCAGTTGGTTCAAGGTCCTTTACTGTTCTTCTGACCTACTTTCCAAGTAGATATATCACTGGACAGGTTGGTGAAAGAACTTTTAAACTGGGGCAAGCTGTTAATTATTACATATCTCTGGTGCTTGACAAAGGACAATGTAATTGCGACTGGAATTCACTGTAATGAGGAGCTAATCTTGCGTGTGACCTACATTTAAGACAAAGTAAATGACTAAAATGATGTCTGGGGACAGTAAAAGACACTGATGTCAAATATCAGTTAAGATAGCTTTGTGTTAGGAAGCACGTAAAGAAAATGAGTGTAAGGAAAATGTTGACTTAAGTTAAAGATTAACTAAATAATTGGGAGACGAGCTACATCAGGATTACCACAACGTGGTGCAGTCAAATTCAAACTGGTATTTAAAAAAAAACTCTACAATTTGAATCCAGAGGCTGAGTGTTGTCCGTCTCCATCTTGAGATTTTAAAAGCAGATGAGAAACACGGCTGTGAACTCAAGAGAGCCTCGTTTGAATGAAAACGGTCTTTTCATCAAATTAAGACAAACCCTTTATTAAATAAACACAGAGTTCTTTTAAAACAAAGCTAACCCGTGCCCACAGTTCAGCAAGATACGGCAGATCATTGATTTGTTCCAGCAGGTTTGCATTTTGTACCCAGAGATGCCAACCGTTGCCTGTTGCCAGTTGCCAACACCGTTGCCTTCATGCTTGTTCAAGACGAGTCTGCGATGCTGCTCCTCAGATAAATAATGTTAAATTATTATTTTTACATCTGAATGTTTCTGTTCAGCCTGAGACGACTTCTGTTGTGACTTGGAGCTGAAGAAATAAACTGAACTGAATTGAACTGAATTGAACTGAACAGGAGTTTCACGTTGCATTCAGGTGCACATGGGAAAACCATAAATCAGACAAAACCTATGGAGCCAAAATAATTTTCTTTAAAGTAAATGTTAGCTTCAACGATGACTCATAGTTGTCCTTGGTGTCAAAGAGAATGAATGAATGAATCTCTCATTTATCCATCTGTGCCGTTTGATGACCTGCCTTTCGCCCAATGATCGCTGGAGATCGGTACCAGAATAAAATGGATGGATAGCCACATTACATTTTAAAGGTGTAAAATTGATAGTACGTAATATCAAATAAATGAATCTAAAAGCACACCCTAATTATTAATTATTATTACCGTATTACAATTAATTGAGAGAAATGATTAGCAAAACATCTTTTCTTTCCTCAGCTGGTCCCACGTGGACTCTGTAGTAATTCTCAGAGGATGTTAAGCTTACGGTACATCTACCTTTACAAATCTTTTTCCCAGCAACAAGCCCCATAAATCCCCAGACTGACACACGTTGAAGTGAAAGCTCGTCAGAACTCGACAGTTAAGGAGCCTCTAGAATTTAAAATTCAGCTGAAAGACTACTACCAAAGTCCAGTGTGCATGTTGCCATCAGGTTCTTCTTGCCTCTTCTTTCACTGAACCACTTCAGTTTAATCAGATTCCTTTAAAACCAGTTCAATGAGCTACACATGGCACAGCTACACTTTGCTCGGCCACCTGCCAAATAGCAGGAAACAAAGATAAAATGGTGCAAATGTTTTTTTTGCTTGTTTGGTGGCACAATGACATTTTCTGACAGCAACTAATAACCTACTTGAATATTAAAGTGAGCAGTAAAGCTACAGACCAGAAATAGTGCTGGTGTGTATTACATCACTGCACAGCGGCTGCCATGTGATTCTCTGCAAACACAGAGTTTGTCTTAGCTCCAGACACCGGTGTTGATATTTCGCTCAGCACTGTTGATTTTCAAAGAAAAAAAAAATCTGAGGTCAGGTTGAAAACTTTGCTAACAATGACCCTTTAAGCTCGGATAACGCCAATGACAGACAGAGATAAGGGTGATGTTACATTTTTAGCTTCACGAAGGCCGATTATTTGAACCAAAAGCTTGAGTAACGCTTCAGCAAACAGATTTACAAATATATCAAAATACAAAAACTTCTGCGTATGGTTTGAAAGTGCAGTGTTTCACACAGCGCAGCACCAACGTTATGTATTTTTGATGGATTATGGATTATTGGGCATGCATCAGGACATTATGCATTTATATTAGAGTGTTTTGATGTTTTCTAACAGAACCTGAAAAACTGTAGGTTACCTGAGGTGCATTAGTGGCTATTAAAAAGGCATTTGTGCGGCCTGGATGGTCATAATCGTGCATTGCAGCTGCTACATAAAGGGCCATGAGCTCCAAGGCAGGGATGTTCCAGGCTAGGCAGCCATAGCTGTCATCTGACACCGTGGAGCTCCTGGAGGAGGCGTAGGATATCCTGCCCGGAGATATTCCACTATCTGAATCTGGAACATAAAAAAATAAAAGCTGAAATAGGAGAAGAAACATTAGCATGCTCAATATTTTAAGATAACTGAAGGCGCAATATTGAGATAAAACCTTGATTCATTTCTTATTTCTGTATATTTTAAGGTGATCTGGAGTAATTGTTCTTAAGGCTGTCAGAGGATCTCCAAAACTTGCTCTTTAAACTTTTGCTGCCTTTTTTTTTTTTTTTAACTCATTTTCAGCCCAGTTCCTGACCATTCACAAAGAAACGTTCTTCAGACTTTTTTGATTTAAACTCTGACCTTCATGCACAAAACGACCCGTAAACTCCAGGGTTGAATCTGCGTTATGTTGACACAGACAACCTATCAGAGAACCAATTTTAAAAAGAACCTTTAGCCACTTTGTTCTCAGAATCCAGTCTCAAAGACACATCTTGTTCTCATTTTTTGTAGAATCTATAAAAAATACCACAGATAACACAGTTTAACACCAATAAGGAGATTCTCAAGGAGCTATTTGTTGAAAACTTGTCATTGAGTAGATGATCAATTGAAGGATGATGCATCTCTCAGGTCCAGTATCAAATCTTTTCTAGTTTTTTTCTTATCTAAAGACATGACACTGAGATACCATGTTGCATTGATGTTTTTAGGCCCAACACCTCTTCTGGACAACATGCTGTCATGGTCAGGCACAAAGACTGCACAGAAAATAAGTAAAAAAAACTTTAAAGAAACTTCAGAAAGACTAAACAAACATTGCTCAAGACCACTTTAAAAAGACAAGACAGTTCTCAGGTCAAAGTATAGAACATTTAAAAGTTTTAAACACTTGTACAGCTCTGTAAATATTCAAATCACACAAGTCATCTTCATCCATTCACACACCAGTTCACTGATCAAATGCTACACTGGGTTCTGTGTCATGCCCAAGGACACTTAGAAGGAAGGCCAGGATTGAACCACCAACCTTCCAAATAGCAGACAACTGTCCTTCCTCCTGAACCACAACTAAACTGGTCTGTTGACCAAATGTGCAATTTTTTTCGGCCTATAAGTTGCATTTTTTGCATAATTTGCATGCCCTGCAACTTATACACCAAAGTGACTCATTTATGTATTTTCTCATATTTATAAACTCATTTTTATCTGAGATATGACAGTTTCATTCATTCTGACTGAAAATATTGAACACTACCATTTTTAGCTGCTAGATGGCGCTCGAGTAGTATGGCATGCCGCTGTGTCATGTAAAAGGTAAAATTGGCTATTAATGACACAATCTGCTTGCCATAGTCCCATCGTCGTCCAGCTCGCCTGGAGCAAACGTCAAAGCAGCTTCATTTTGCTGCGCTGCTCCGGTGAAATGAAGCTCAAGTGCATTTTTAAGTAAACGTTTAACTGAGACACACCTTTACTATCATTTCGAGCAAACAACAAATTGTTTTTAAGTGTTAATCTTGTTAAATTCTTATTAAAGTCCTCCCGTGCACGCTCCCGCCATTTGGCAGCCAATCATTTTTGGCACACACCAGGCTGTCAGCGGTGACGCAGAATAGATGCGACTTACACGGCGAAGCGATGCATTTATGGATTTTTCCACTTTATTAGACATATTTGGACTGATGCGACTTCTACGGCGTAAAATACGGCACGTTCCTTCAGAAGTCTTGGTCTACAAACTTTGTCTGTGCATCTTCTAATATATTTCATCACGTTGTGAATTCTTACGTTTACGACCTGCGCTCAGCCAAGTGACTGGCCTTTACCTGTGTCGCTCTCTGTTACATGCTCACTGTGGATCTGCTGGAACCCAGGGATTGGTCGAGTGGTCAGGTACCAAACAGCGTGGAGCACATCTGTGGCATGAACCCGGTTATGATCTGCACGTTGCAAAACACAACACTAGGAATAAAACTGGATTTACAATATTCACCCATGTATTTTAAATGTAAAAGCAAAATAAAGTATAATTTCATCCACATGAACATCAGCGTGATCCTCACAGGGAATGTCTCTGTAGCCACTTTCCAGAGCACAGAAGTAGGACATGAACTCTCTCACAGGGATCTTGAAGATCTCAAACAGACACATGTCCTGGAACAGCGTGTACGTCACCTGAGGAAACATAAGCCAGCATCACCGACACACGGATGTGGAGAAGAAAACCAGCACCACAAAACATGAATCAGAAAGAATCTGTTCAAAAATGACTTTAATAATTTTATATGAATGGAAGCAAATTATCTGTCTGTTAAAATCCATAAAATAAACTTTTTGCGTTGAGCATCATTTCCATTGCTGAACGGCTCATATCTGTGTCTGTCGGGGCTTTATAAACTGGAACATGTTGACCATTTTTATAGATGACCCCACATGCACACGGACGGTTTCTAATCCACTAAGAATAGATTTTTCCTGCTTGACCTTTTCTTTAAGCTGCCTGCAGCTTTATCACCACTGCATCTGTTACTTTGGTTACCAAATGACAAAACAAGAGAATAAGACTTTTTACGAGTTCTTAAAGTCCACACGTCTCCAATTTTTAATAAAGATTTAAGAGATGTTTTGACTTCAGTCGTATGGAGAGACTGGCAGTTAAGAAACACGGTATTCAAGAAAGAAAAAAGTTAGATTTATTGGATGTACTGACATAGCTGAGGATTCTTCCCGTCTTCCCTCCTGTTTTGTCCACCAGGTCGAAGATCTGGAAGTTCCAGGTGTTCATCCTCTCCATAAGAACTTTGTGATCCTCCAGCATGGGATCCAACCTGAACTCCTGTTCCCCCTGAGGACAGTCGTCACATTAACATACAAATTGTACAAATTCAGTTATTCAGCTCCACCAGGTTAGCTTTGCAGTGACGCATGGCATGGGGAAAGAAAACGCATAAATAAAAGCACGTTTAACCAAGAACCAAGAACCAAAGTGCTGACAGGAGAGTCAGATATTTCTTTTTGTGCTTAGGGAGGAGCAGCCAATGTTATATTTTAACATTATACACGTACATGCCTTTTATTTAGCTGCACCCGTTGTCATGCTCAGTATGAAGAAAATAATCTCTAAGACGTCAACATTTTTTAAACTATAAGTCAAAATAGTCTTGATTGGTCCAGGAAGCAGGAGCAGTGTCCTGCAAAGCATTCAGATGAGAACTTGCTCCTGAGAAACCTGGAAATATGCGCTTAAAGGCCGCTGGGAATATCTAAACTTTTACAAAACTCTCCATTGATTTCACTTTATCACAACTGTAAAGAATAAACAAAAGATAGTTAAACAAATTACACCCTGGATTAACTGTAATCCTCATGAAAACAACTAAAAGATAACGGGCTGTGCGTTTATTTCTCAATATAATCATAGTCTGTACGTACCAAATTATTCTATCTACCTTAATCCTGGTTGCTCTACTGTGTGAATGATTCTGGTACAACTTCCTGTCAGACAGGAAGTAGCAGTCAGCACTGGTTAACCATGGCAGTGGAGCACAGACCACAGTTTATTTGAAAGTAATTTACATTCAGTTCAGCAGATAAAACTCTGTTTTACTTATTTAACAACCATAAAGTTTACTAAAATAGCCGTGCTGCGTTCAGGTACCTGTTGTGTTCAGGGCTGCAGAACAACGAGACCAAACTAAATCAGTGGCTCCAACAACAGAGTTTGAACACGGACCCACAACAAAAAGAGTTCCTGTGAAAAGAGGTTTAGTTTCATCTCCTACCTACAGATGAGGAATTAACAAGAACGTGTCTGAAACATGTGAACTTGAAGAGACCACCTAAACTCTGCATGGGAGCTCATTTCACTTCGTCGACAAACGGCCGACGGAGGAAAACCTGCATCCTACTTTGTGTCTGGACGACAATAAACCACCGGAGAAGAAACGCCGGATCCTCAGAAGGATTGAAAACAGTGACGAGAACATTAGGGATGATTTCAGGTGTATGGAGGTCACAGCTTTATATATTTGTTCATCTTCAGTTTTATGATTTTCTCTGTAAGGAACCCGAGCTCAGTGATGGAGGACTTTAAGGCTTTGTCTGGATCTGTGTCTGATTTAAGGTCAGTAAGTTTGTGTCCCACCTCTTTCAACAAAACACCACCGACCTCATTACTGTGGAGACACTGATACACCTCAGAGCTTCTCAGGTTCTTCATCGCTTCACCATCAGAAGAACTGAGTCAATGAAGTAGCTAAATATGCTAGTAGATGAAGCTAAATATGCTAGATATAGCTAAATATGTTAGATGTAGCTAAATATGTTAGTATATGTAGCTAAATGTTAGTAGATGTAGATAAATATGCTAATAGATGTA
>NC_056499.1:3238379-3238706 GCF_014905685.2 Nematolebias whitei
ATATAGATAAATATGTTAGCAGACGTAGCTAAATATGTTAGTAGATGCAGCTAAATATGTTAATAGATATAGATAAATATGTTAGCAGACGTAGCTAAATATGTTAGTAGATGTTGATAAATATGCTAATAGATGTAGCTAAATATGTTAGCAGATGTAGCTAAATATGTTAGCAGATATAGCTAAATATGTTAGCAGATATAGCTAAATATGTTAATAGATATAGATAAATATGTTAGCAGACGTAGCTAAATATGTTAGTAGATGCAGCTAAATATGTTAGTAGACACAGCTAAATATGTTAGCAGATGTAGCTAAATATGTTAG
>NC_056499.1:3238716-3244468 GCF_014905685.2 Nematolebias whitei
TTAGATGTAGCTAAATGTTAGTAGACACAGCTAAATATGTTAGTAGACACAGCTAAATATGTTAGCAGATGTAGCTAAAAATGCTAGTATATGTAGCTAAATATGCTAGTTGATGCAGCTAAATATTAGTAGATGTAGCTAAATATGCTAGTTGATGCAGCTAAATGTTAGTAGATGTAGCTAAATATGTTAGATGTAGCTAAATATGTTAGATGTAGCTAAATATGCTAGTAGATGTAGCTAAATATGTTAGATGTAGCTAAATATGCTAGATGTAGCTAAATATGCTAATAGATGTAGCTAAATATGCTAGTTGATGCAGCTAAATGTTAGTAGATGTAGCTAAATACGTTAGATGTAGCTAAATATGCTAGTAGATGTAGCTAAATATGCTAGTAGATGTAGCTAAATATGCTAATAGATGTAAACAGTAGCCACTTCAGCTCGTCCTCCATCAGCTCGTCCTCCATCCCATGTCTTCAGCAGGCAGCGTATGATTATATTGTCCTGTTGGAGCTCTGACAGGTGGTGCTCCTATATGTTTAAATCCACAATGCTCAGAGAAACTACATCAGCTTGCACTGTAAGCACGTAAACAACGCCCGTTCTGGTCCGTGCTGGAAGTGGTGCCCATAATTCACATAAAACAGCATGGGGGCGAGGAATAAGGTGGATGCTGTGGTGTTTGAACAACTGTGGACGCCACAGACATGTAAATGTTCTTTTTAAACCGTCTGACACCTTGAAGGACTGTGATTCCACATGAACAGACGTGCAAGGACAACTGTAAACACGTGCACTTCATCGTGCTGGCTCCACCACTCACACACTTGATGATACAGGAAAATACCTGCGTTTTCATTATCACATAAATTCTCAACTCCTGCAACTGTTGGTGAGGGAAAGGTAACGGTAAAGTGAGACACGTTTCCAAAATGCAACAATTGCTCCACCTGCTGTGCTGAGCAGGGCAGCCATGCAGAGGCCAGTTCTCTGGTCAAACACACCTCAGGCTTCTGAGTTTGCTGGGCTGTGCTCGGGCTGCTCTCCTTCTCCTCCTCCGCCAGTCCTTCGTCGCCTCCAGTGTCTGACCTCCCGTCTCCGGACAGCTCCACCTCTTCCCTGATAAGAGGCTCCCCCGCGAACTCCAGACCTTCAACTACTGCGCAAACACGCATGCAACACAATGTAAAGACGTACAAGACTTCACACCTACAAAAAGGTTTGGAAAAATATGTGCAAGTAAAAAGTTTGAAGGAAAACATAATGTGCGCTGCCTTGCATGGCAAATATTTTACATATTTTGCTAGCATTTGGGAGTATGTGTTGGGAATGAGTCATCTGAACTCAATATCTATTAAAAAATGGAGTTACAGCCTTTTGTGTGTTTGGTAAAGTCGGTCAGCAGTGACAGATGTTTGAAACTGAACTGACCTCACAAGCTCATCAGTTGCGGATGTACATTCAATTACATGATTATATTTTTTCATAAAAGGTTTCCAGTGGTTCATATTTTACAGACAGACAGACAAATGAACAGACACATACACAGTTACACGACTGATCTCCTTTGGGTATAATTACTGTGTATTATTATGTAGCTGCTCTAAAATGAGTATTGAGGATCAGTAATTAAAGAAGCACATTCTGAAAAGTGATTTTCCTGAGTGTATAGAACCTGCAGTACTCTGGTCGTCCAGCAGAGGGCAGCATTAACCTTTGAAAGTCCCAACAGAAGAGTTTCCACTGGATCACTGAACAAGACTGTCTGCTATGACTGCATTCCACTCTATAAAGTGTAACAGGAGTAAGTGTTTGTACCTGAGCGCCTGCAATGAGCGTCACTGATAAATGATTGGTGAGACTCTCCTGTGTCGCTGCTAGAAACTCCCTTAAGCATCTGACGACCACAGCTACGACGAACAAACACAGACATGGTTCCAGTGGCTGCATTAATATACGCACTAAAACAAAAGAAAGGCTAAACTTGGAGACAGATGACACAAGGCTTCGGTGCCGCATGCTTCACCTGGTGCAGAGAGGGAACGTTGCACCGCGGAAGGCCTGCTGGAAATCAGTGGCGCTGACTGTGTGGCCCAAAGGCTTGTGCAGGTTCAGGTTGACGCTCGGCTTCGTCAGGAAATCCGCCGTGTCTGGGAACTCCACGGGCAGTCGAGTGGCGAGGGACGATGAGGAACCTGAGCTCAGAGCTGGAGGACTATGGCTTGGAGAGGTGACTGGGCTCAGGCTGGGTGAAGCGCCTAGTGAGGATAAAGAGCCCAGAGAGGGAAAAACATTTGGTTTAATTCATTAACAAGTTAACGTGACTTTTAAAAAATTTAAACTTTATCTTCACAAAAAAAACCCACACAAATTTAATACAAAATTACTGCAAAACAAAATCACATGGTAATCTATATCTGAGTTTATTTCCATAAAAATGTGTAAAAGAAACTGCAGCTTTACGTGATAACGATTAGCAGTTTCATAACGTCACTATTAATTATTATTCTTATTATTAGTTATTCTCACTCATAACTTAGTCCACTATGTGTCATATAATTTCTAAATAAATAGGCAGGTCTTCATTCAGAACGCTCCCTAATTTCACTCCACGTACTGAAACACAACTCAAGAACTTTATAAATCAATTTGCTTTAACGATCACTAGAGCTTAAATCAAAAACTTGGCTAATTATTTATAAAATTATACATAAGTAAAACTTTTTCTTTTTAAACGGCCTTCTCTTTAAATTTCAACACGACGAACAGATCATTGTTCTGTTCTTTAACATTGACTTTGTATAAATTCTTTTGTAATACAAAGTTTAGTACTAAGTGTTGCAACACTCGTATAATAACTCAACTACGGACGGACAAATAAAGAACAAAATATGACAAAACATAAAGCGTGGAAAGCTCGAAACATGTTTTACTTTATTGAAAAACCTTTAACATTCTTTGTATTTTACATACGTATCTGAGGTTCACAGTTAGGTTTATAATCTAGATATAAATACCAAATACCCTTTCAACTAAAAGTCCATGTACCAGCACTGTAAATAAATTACCATTGGCCAGTTTGACAAAAAAAACACATATATTTCAAATATTTTAATATGTTAATTACTTTAACAAACCAAAATGTCAATATTCTACAAATCATATTTCCTGTTATTTTCCCAGAGTAATGAGAGACAGTTTTGTATCTACAGACAAAAAAAAGCTCAACTGTGATGTACAGTAGTCCCTCGCTACTTCAGGTTGTTTTCATGGACTCGCTCTATCGAGGTTTTTCAAAATAAGATTGGACATGACGCCCAATTGGCTGATTGATGGATGAGCCGCACGATCGGCATGAGATTTTTATTTAAAATAAATTATTTTAAATTATTTAGCACCTGCTGCACGTGTGTGCAGCCCACCCTGCAGGACAAACTTCCTCCTCTGTCCATCTCAGTTCTGCAGCAGATAAGTGGGCGTGGCCAAGAGCTGAGATCATGACATGTGCTCTTTTAGAGCATTTAGCCTTTAGAATATTGCAATACTTGTACTACTATTCCTAAATCACAGTTTTTCACATATCGAGGGGGGGTTTCAGGGATCCCCCACGATAAACTGTATTTATATAATTGTGTAAAAAAGGCATTTTTAATGGCCTAAAAGTGTGAGTTTGGAGTCTGACCTGTTCTCCTGGGCCCGGCATGATATGTTAGAGTAACAGAGGAAGACCTCTGCTTGGGGATGGTGAGCAGGTTTGCATTGGGGCCGTTGGTCAGAGCTGAGCTGTAACACAAAACAGAGATCTAGATGTAAAAACAAACTCGTCCAAACCTTCTGCGAGATCACGATGAACCGTTTCGACCCATCTGGAGAACAAAGCTTCACTATCAGCCGATCGTCCAAAGCCGGTGGTTTCCTGCCTTCTGGTGGAGAGGAACTGTCTAAACACTGGAGCCCTGTGCGGTTCACACAAACCCTCATTATAATGGCATTAAACGTCTCCTCTCTGTGTAAAAAGATCATTTATCTTTGAGTTTTTTACTCTATCACAACACAAACACAATCAAATGAATGCATGAAACACTGCCTCCCATCACAAAGGACTTGTGGGTCTTTACAATCTTTCTCACATAAATACATTTTTTCTTTGTCATTACTTTAATTTAGGGTCTGGTCTGGATTTAGCAAAAAAAAAAAAAAAAAAGTGGACTTGTTGTCAAATTTCACCTCTATTGCCCCAAATCTTTATCTCCTTAGATGAATACAAAGTATTTTTTTTAAGCCCCAACAAAAGAGACCAAAACTAAAACTATCTATTTATTTGTCACCATGTTAAAGACACATCGTCACCAACCAGCTGTGAGGAAAAGCTTTAAAGAACAGCAATATCCACATATTATTGAGCTCTTCCTCTTTGAGCGAGTGTCTCAAATCAGAAATGCTTTATTGTTTAGAGTTCAGGCCTCCAATAAATAAGACGGAAGACTCTGGCTGGAGAGAGAATCTGAAGAAACATTATAACGTCAGTTAACAACTGGATGGTTTTGCTGCAAGCAAAAATAAAACCCACACAGTTCAGTGCAGTATTTATATATTTATGCAACTGAATTCTTCTGTTCTGTCATAAATAAAAACAAGTGTCTGTTTCAAATCCTTCTGTCATCTTTTTTTTTTCACAAATCGGAACTATTATGGTCTGGCTTGGTTTTTAAAATTAACGCAATTCTTTGATAGTGGAGTGAATAAAACTCATACGTCCTGCAGAGGTTTTGTCACGTGACCATGATCACTAATCACTGTTGTCTGCCTGGATGAGCGGTTCACTCTGCCAAATTTAGAAAGATCTTTTCTCTCATAAACTGTTCCTGATGTTCCTGCTGTACCTCAGAAAGATGCTGCTTCACATTGGTCTCATATAATGAGCGTTATAAGTTACATTTGACCAATTTATTATTGACAAAACAAACCACGCCAAGCCACGTTTAAACCCAGTTTGTTCACGTAAATGACAAATCATATGCACTAGGTTTAGCGTTCCACAGGGATCTGTGCTTCAACTCCTGAATTTTATTTATATATACTTTTATTATTCCATGTTTTCTGGCAGCACACGCTCCGTGGACGACATTCAGCTACATTTATCCATAAAAACAGATTGAACTGAGCAGGTGATTAGACTCTAAGCATGCCTTAAAGATAAGGGGCCAAAATGTCATTTCAAATGTTTACTCCTAAATTCAGACCAGACAAAGGTTTGCTGTCTTTGGACCTGAACATCTGATTAGGAACAAACTCTCATGCCATTTAATTGATTTAAATGACATTGTCTTGGCCTCCAGTATCACAGGGAGAAACCACAGAGTTATTTTCACATAAAGACGGTTCCTAAAACTTTTGTCTTTCATCTGAGCTATTTTTCCCAAAAATCAGAACATTCTGTCCCAGAGCAATAAAGAAGAAAAAGTCCACGTATTTGTTACAGTTAGAATAAATGATTGCAGTTCTTTATTATTTGGATGTTCCACTTGATTCAAAATGCTGCAGCATGAGTTTTATAAGAATTAGCAAAACAATATATACATATTTTCAACTTTGGCTTCTGACCACAGATTATTTATTAAGTAGTACTTGTCGCCGTAAACGATCGGTCACATAAGTCTCATCAGTCTCATCGGTCTTATCTGTCTCGTCGGTCTCATCAGTCACATAAGTCTCATCGGTCTCATCAGTCACATAAGACTCATCGGTC
>NC_056499.1:3244478-3259319 GCF_014905685.2 Nematolebias whitei
ATAAGACTCATCGGTCACATCGGTCTTATCTGTCTCATCAGTCACATCAGTCTCATCGGTCTTATCGGTCACATAAGTCTCATCAGTCACATCGGTCTTATCAGTCACATAAGACTTATCGTCACATCAGTCACATGGGTCGCATCAGTCTCATCCGTGACATCGGTCTCATCGGTTACATAAGTCTCATCTGTCTCATCAGTCACATAAGTCTCATCAGTCACATAAGTCTCATCAGTCACATCAGTCATATCAGTCCAAATATGTCTAATAAAGTGGAAAAATCCATAAATACGTTGCTTTGCGGTATTCATTGCATCTATTATATGTCACCGCTGACGCGTCACGTTTGTTACGCGTCACCGCCAACAACCCGGAAATGTATGGTATAAAGTTTATTCATTTAAAAAAATTAAAAAAACAATTCCATAACTATATAAAAAGATACAAGAGATTTAAAATGAAAGGCAGCAGAAAGAAGAACAAATCTTATTATATCTGCCCCTTTTTTCAAACAATTAGTTCAATCATAATAATTTTCAAGTAAGAGAACAAAATGAATAACTCTTTCTAATTTTTCTAACTCTAATACAAAACACACTAAGCTATTTCATTTTTTTTTTTTAACAATTCAGCTTTGATCTTTTTCTTAAATGTACACATTGACTTGCATTTTTAACATCACTCTCTAGACCATTCCACAATCCAACTCCTTGGATTGAGGTAGACCTTGTGGGCCAGAATGAATGTGGGCCGGTGTTGTGCCAAAAATCGATTGGCTGCCAACTGGTGGCCGAAGGAGTGTGCACAGGGGGATTTTAACAAGAGTTTAACAAGATTAACACTTAAAAACAATTATCTGTTTGCTCGACTTCAAAGTAAAGGTGCGTCTCATTTGAACTTTTACTTAAGAAATGCACTTAGGTGGTCAAATCAGCTGCATTTCACCGGGGCGGTGCATCGAAATGAAGCTGATTTTGCTCCAAGCGAGCTGAATGAATGTGGTTACTATGGCAAGCCAATTGTGTCATTAATAGCCACTTTTACCTATTAATGATACAACGGCATGCCATACTACTCGAGTGCCATCTAGCAGCTGAAAATGGTAGTGTTCAATATTTTCAGTCAGTATGAATGAAAATGGTCAAATCTCAGCCAAAAATTGGTTTATGAATATGGAAAAAACATAAATACGTAGCTTCGGGGTATTAGTTGCAAAGCATGCAAATTATGCAAAAACACGCAACTTATAGGCCAAAAAATACAGTATGTAGAAATTATTATTATTTTTTTAGTGTGCACGGCTTATTTTCAGGTGCACATAACAATCTGGAAATTACGGTAAACCCAAACAACAAAATATCAATCTGACTGGATTTTTTGTTATTTCTCCTGAAGTTGATCAATTTTCATTCAACCTTTATTTCTACAGGTTAGTGTCATTGAGCCTCGAGGACTCATTTACAAGAGAGACCTGATTTCAACAAAGAACACAGATGAGGTACAGACAATCACATAAAAGCATATCAAATCAATGATCAATTGATATCGATCAGTGTTTTCTATTTGAATTTCCTAAGACCTGAGAACTTTTTACAATCTTACAAGATGAACCCTAAAAATAAAACCAGTACTTCATACACAAACTGCCAAGCCTCCTGAGGACTAAAACTGAGGGTCAGGAAAGCAAAATATCAGAGTGACCAAACGGTGACAAAATCCAGCAGTGTATCTGTTGGTACCTGGTCAAGCCGAGGTCACAGTGGGGTCTCTTTCCATTGTTACGCTCCCAGCGTGAAGAGGCGGAGTCAAGGAGGGACAGAGCCGAAGGCGTGGAGGAGGTGGAACTCCGCCTGGGCTGCGGGGTGGGGAGGCTGTTTCTGCTGCTCAAACCCTAACAGGCAGAAGAAGTTTCATGTTCATCTGGATACTTGTCAAACAAACTGATGGAAGCTTTTCCACAAACATTTTCAAACTTTGGCCAAGTTCAAAATGACTACGCAGCACTCCTCCAAGTGTCTACTAAAGCAAAACAAGACATGATTCTTCAACAAAGCGTTCATTCTGCTGATTGACATTACAGGTGTTGCTAATGGACTTTGTTCCACAGTGTCTTTAATAATGTCAGACACCGTAAAGCCTTATAGTTCCTAAACAGCCTAAATAAAGCAATAAATTATCAGTATCAACACCTAAAGTAGATAGAGGACTAGTTTACAGCTCTAGTAAAACTTTACCCACCTTTATGCCTTTCCTGTCACTTCGCTCTAGAGAGTCCTCCGCCTCTACAGAGTAGAAACCTGGAAAAGGCGTAATGGGGTTCACCCTGGGCCGGCACGAGCCTGAAAACGTCCCCAAGAGGCTGGAGATGCTGCGAAGAGCTGCAATGGTGTTTGGCAGTAGTGATGACTCCATCAGTAGGTCTGACACCAAATTTCTAGCCTCGTTGATGACTGAGAGATCCACCCCATTGCCGCTCGCTGCACCCTGCCACGTGAAGGCAGACATCACGCAGGTTACAGAAGCACTGTCAGAGGGCATCTCCGTCCGTTCTAACAGGGGGACAACTTTAAAAACACATCTTTACAACTTTGAGGAATCTAATGTTCTCATAGATAACCTTGCTGGTATTTCTAATTTCTAACTTCTTCTCCCAGTTCATTCCTCTCTTCTTGTCTCCTAATCCCAGGGTCTTTCACAAGAAGACAGTAATAACAACTTCAGTGTTAAAAAAAGGACAAAACTCCATTTGGAAAGCAGAAAACTGCATATACCAAAAGTTGCATCCCATAAATTGTAAATGCAATCCATCCCAATGTAATCCTTGTGTCTTTTTTTTATTTTAGGATCAGTTTCATTGAAAAAATGTTCCGACTGGGTCAACTTTATGTCAGGAACACGAACAAATAATGACTTTTGGCTCCTGGCAGCTAAATTCTTTCACAGATTATACAAATAGTTCCAAAAGTGCATAGAATGTCAAAGAAAGATAAAAATGTGGCAGGACAATGATTCCAAGGCCACTGTATGCAAGTTTTTTGTTGTTTTTTTACACAATGTTCAGGCGAAAGAAATGTGGGGAAAATAACGAAACGTCCTAAAGGTGATTTTGGTTGAACGACAAGCAACCCTGTTTCTGAAAACAGGAAGATTTTCTGCAAATTTCAAGAAGATGTAAGTTGAAAGAAATGTACTGACCTGATACTGTGGTTTGTACCAGTGTTTCAGATCCCAGTCCCATAAGATCATCTGAAAAAATCCACAAACAGTTGTTACTCAGAAGCCACCAGTTTGTTTCTCACACATGATATAAAGGGAACCTGGCTTTTGACCCGTGGGACAAAAAGGGCACCAGCAGGCCAAACCAGAGAGCAGCACAGCTTTTTGTATTCATTCAACCTTTATTTAAACACGTAAATCCCATTGAGCCTCAAGGACTCATTTACAGGAGAGACCTGATTCCAACAAAGAAAGATGACAACAATGGACAACAGCGACAACAATAAAGAATTATAAAAAGTCATACAATTTTTTTTTTTTAAACAAATAGGATCTCTGCCCAGTGTCTAAATACAATGTAGTAAATTTACATTAAGGATTTTCTGCACCCCTTAAAGCGCTTTATGGCTGCAGGTACAGTTTTTGTACCCAGGCTGAGCAACAGCAGACTGAGGCCTTTCAATGAGAGCAAAAGAAAAAACAAAACACTAAAACCACCACGGTGCGTCTACAATAGAGTTGCAAGATCTTATCAAGCTTAAACTACGTCAATCGGCTGCATTTTCATGCTATCTGTTGGTACCCACACAGGAGTACTCACACTTTGCAGCAGCGTGAGGTCAAAGCTGGCACGTGTTGTGTAACGCTGCGTTGGTAGACGTGGAATGATCTCCAACGTCAAGTGATTGCAGTACTAACCAAACATATACAATTAGTCAAGGAAACATTTACTACACAACTTGAACTTTGGGGGAATTACATTTATCAACAAATGTACACACAAACACAATAATATTTTTAAATTTTTTACCCTGCGTGCTATAGTTTGACTCTGCACCACAAGAACAACACTAACAAAACACAAAAACACCCACAAGCATCATTCTAACACGTAAACACAGACAACTTGCTTTCCCACATAAACAGGGCACACCATGCCAATATTAGGACTGTCGCGATAAACAATAAATCAATTAATCGAATGATAAATGAAAATTATTGACCTCATTTTCATTTATCTCTATCCAATAAAATACTATCTAATAAATATTTATCTAATAAAAGGAAGGAGAGACAGCCCATGTCACATCAATGGGCCTCCTTCACATTTTTCGTAAAGAGACACGCTGCCCGCTCCCTCACTATCCATCCTTCGGTTCAAACAGTCTTATACTGCCATCCAGTGGTTGGAAACAGGTACTACACTCAAAACAAATTAACCAACATTTCTTCATAAATTTGACAGTAATTAATAATTATTGTCAAATTTCAAACAATATTATCGTTTATCGCAATAATCTCTGAGACAATTAATCGCCCAGCAAAATGTATTATTGTGGCAGGCCTAGTCACAATAAAATGTAAAATATAAAACTGTAATCAAATTCAGACCACTTAGGAGTTCAGATGGAGCTACATTGCAGAGAGATGCAGAGAGTGGTGAAGGCTGCACAGAAGATGTCGGAGTCAGTCTCTCCACCATCACAGACATCTACACCTCCAGATGCAGGAAGAGGGCCACCTGCATCATGAAGGACCACACTCACCCAGCACACACACTTTTTGCCCCGCTCCCCTCAAGAAGGAGGTTGAGGAGCATTAAGTGTAGAACCACTAGACTGAGGAACAGCTCTACCCTGAGGCTGTTAGACTCATGAATCTCTAACCAGAATAATCACTGTGAAAAATCACATCATATTGCTGCTGATCTGTTTCATGTTGCTGCTGATCTGTTTTATGTTGCTGCTGATCTGTTTCAATGTTGATGTGTTCATGTGTGCTCATCTGCTCACACAGACTCATGTTCATGTTTGTGCTGATGTTCGACGTAATGTTTTATTTTTATGCTATTAGTGCTTATTGTATATTTAGTTGATATTTTTCTTAGTTCATATCTTAGATGTTATCACTGTTTTTCTTATACATTTTATTGTTGGATGTAACTGGGACCCTGTGAACATAATTTCACTCCACCACATGTACCACATGAGGTGTGAATGACAATAAAGAAACTCTGACTCTGATTAGCCAATGAATTACTTGAAACTTTAAATTTGTGTTTTACAAATTAAAAACTAAATGTCTTGTTTCTACAAAATGTTTTTTTCATTGTGTAATAAAACACAATTAAACGTTAAGAGTTCTAAATTAAGAAAGTGACAACTTGCATCCACATCCAACTGAAATGTAAACCTGTTACACAAAGCAAATAAAGTCGTGTCTCTTGTGGTTAAATGGATCGGAGGGTCCGCTTCTAACCAGCACCCATTTTGTTGGTCAAAATGGGATGTTGGATCTTTGTCATCAGCATCTGTACGATGCTGCCAAACATTTAATATGGCAAATAAGCCCTGCCATGGCAACCCGACATAGAGGCCAGCAAACAATGCTCCATACGCCATGGCAACGAGATGGCGGGAGACGGCTGGAGGACAGAGTTGTTGGCCTTCTGCTCGTTTAGAGAATCAAAAGAAACAAAGAGACGGGTACAGGCTGAAGAAGGAACAATAAGAAAAGGAAGGAGAAAAACTACAAGTGAGACACGGGTAGATAGTAGGCTCCACGTGCACTCCTGACACCGAGCGACGCTCTTATACGTGTCATACAGAACTACGTGTACAATCTGTGAACTGTTAGAACAGCTGGTCATCTAACGCTGCAGTGGTGCCGAGGCAGGAATTATTTACGATAAGTTGTTCTTGTAAGCAGCGAGATCAAATCTTTCAACGACCAGATTTTTTTATCTGACAGAAACGTTTGCTTACAGGAAGAGAAACAACTCAAGACATTAGGCTCATTCACAAGACACCTCAGTCCGGGACGGACATGTCTTTTCCCCACCTCGGTCCATTCAGAAGACACACGGAGGCAGAGAGGGGGGCTGAACCACTCTACCTCTGTAGCGCCTCTTCACCTCCGAGCGAGGTTCAGACCAGTAACTGTCGTCGTCTGAAACAGTGGGCCGACTTTGGGGCTCCAACTGATTAGAATATTGTGACAAAGTGCTGATGTTTGCTTTCAGCGACCACCTAGCCGCGGGATTTAAAAGTCAAATAGCTGGACTTGTTTCGGATTTGAACTGTCGGTGTTTTTTTTTTTTTCAAACAAGCTGTTTTTTGTAAACCTTACATTCAACAACGGCAAACTGGTGATCCTGGGACCTGCTAGCTCCTCGCTCTACGTGCAGAGGATAAAATGTCGCAACTTTGAGTTTAACATAAACATCTCGCACAACAGGCGGCACGGTGGTGCAGTTGGTAGAGCTGCTGCCTCTCAGCGAGCAGGTTGCCGGGTTAAATCACAGTCCGAGGACCTTTCTGGGTGGAGTTTGCATGTTCTCTCCGTGCTGCGTGGGTTTTCTCCGGGTACTCCAGTTTCCTCCCACAGACCAAAAACATGCACGTTACACTGATTGGTAACTCTAAATTGTCCAAAGGTGAAAGATGGTTGTTTGTCTCATTTGTCTCTTTGTGTCCCTGTGATGGACTGGAGAACTGTCCAGGGTGTCCCTCAACTCTCACAGAGTGACTGCTGGATATGGGCACCAGTGACCCCCATGACCCAAAAAGGAAGAAGTGGATAAAGATAATGGATGCATGGATGGATGCATGGATGGATGGATGGGTGGGCTGATATCGCACAACATAAGGACGTGTTACATCACATTCATATGCCATGTCACTGGAAATTTTCTGATAAGATGTCTGTCCCACATATGGACATGGATTCAAGTTGTATTCATTTGTCATATGCAGGTTAACACAGGGTTAATGAAATGCTTAGGATGAGAAGAACCAAACTAACTCACTAAAAACATCAACAAACAAACAAACAAGTAACACTAAAAGCATGCAATAAGGGTACAAAAATAAAGTACCAAAAAGTGAGAAAGTATAATATTTACAACGTCCTAAAGAGAAATAGTAAAGAATAACAACATGGTAGAATATAACGGTGCAGCAGGATGAATTTAAATGAACAAGTATTTCAAGGTAGTAATATAAGCTAAATGCACATGATATCTATATATATCTATCTATAGATAGATATATATAGATTGCACATAATTAACATATACTACACGGGTTGTGTGACAGGTTATTGCACAGGTAGTGACACTGAGACTGAATTATGATGGTAAGGTAGATGCATAGATACAGTATCATGTATGATCCAGTATCATACATGATACTGTATCATACATGATGTATCATATCATGTATGATAGAGTATCATGTATGACACAGTATCATACATGATAATGTATCATGCATGATACAGTATCATACATGATACAGTATCATACATGATACTTTATCATGTATGATATGATACATCATGTATGATACTGTATCATGTATGATACTGTATCATGTATGATATGATACATCATGTATGATACTGTATCATACATGATGCATCATATCATACATGATACAGTATCATACATGATACAGTATCTGTATGATATGATACATCATGATACATCATGTATGGTACTGTATCATGTATGATACTGTATCATGTATGATACAGTATCATGTAATGATACTGTATCATACATGATACTGTATCATTACATTATATCATGTAATGATACTGTATCATACATGATACAGTATCATTACATTATATCATGTAATGATACTGTATCATGTATGATACTGTATCAGTATGATACTGTATCATGTATGATACTGTGTCATGTATGATATGATACATCATGTATGATACTGTATCATGTATGATACAGTATCATGAATATGATACATCATGTATGGTACTGTATCATGTAAGATACTGTATCATGTATGATTCATGATACAGTATCTTACATGATACAGTATCTTACATGATACAGTATCATACATGATACAATATCTGTATGATATGATACATCATGTATGATACTGTATCCTAACCTCACGTCAGAGCAGCTGAGGTTTTCTTTCCACGCCTCTTTTGATTCTGCTTGCTGTACTCTGGAAGCTCGTTTGAGCGCGGGCAGGGAGCGGCTTCATCGGTGACTTGTGAACTGCCAGAAGCAGCATAAACACAAAACGGGCTTTGCTGCCACTTCACGGAACTGTCTTCTGAAAGAGCTGAGACACCTGTACTTGGGCATTGTTATTAACAAGATGTTCTTTAGGACTTGGAACCAAGTAAAGAGGGGTACTGTACTAGCACTCCCAGTGCCGTGATCGTGTAAAGACGGCAGGTTCGAGCCCAGGATGCATCAGGAGAGGCACGTGGCTGAAAGCTGGCCAAACCTTTCGTGTGCGTCCGCTCGTTGTGGTGATCCCTGCAGAAGGGAGCAGCCGAAAGGAAAACAAGAAGAAGGAAACTAGCATCTGGCTGTTTTCCAACACACTCTTCAAATAATAAAAAAAATTACTACAAAGATTTACGACTTAACTGAATAAATACAAACAACTGATCATTTCAATTTTTAACACGTCAAGAAAAACAAATATGTTTGCACTTGTTTCAAGTATCTGAAGGCATGACTTTTACTAAGACAATTTTACAACAAGGTATTGTTTTTTTACTCAAGTAAAAGATGCATATATTTTCTAAATAAAGTGCTTTTCCTTTGATTTCTCTATTTTTAATCTTTTACAGCAGCCCGTATCTCATGTATGTGTGATTCTGGGTGACACCTCACGAGAGCACAAACATAAAGATTACTTCTGGTTCGGCTTCTTCCAGAATGCAGAAAAAAATAAAAATGACCACACAAAGTGTGCACACTTTCACAAACACACAGCACAGCAAAGATGTTCACTGACAAATCACAAAGTGAAACATAATTACAACAAAAGCTGGAAATATGAAAATAACTCTGAAGACACAAGCACGCACACACCAAATTTCACTCACACACAATACTTCAACATGAGACGGCTCGTAAATATTTCCTAACAGGAGTCAATAAACCTGTGCAAGCTATTAGACAGCCCGTTAGTTACACCTGCATGTCATATTAGCCTGGCTCCTCCGTGTGAGAGGTGCTAGAAGTGATAAAAACATGCTAATAGGAGATTGAGGGGGTGGGGTGGGGCAGGCAGGCAGGAAGGGGATTTGTGTGTAGAGAAGCTCGGCGATGCTGACGTGAGTCTGCAGCGACATACAGCGTCAGCAGCCCACCCCACGTGCACGCACTGACGAGGACTGGCTGTCGAGACACAGTGAAAACAAAATGATACAAAAAGGAAGAGCGGCAGCAGTTTCAAACACCTGATGTTAGCCGATATTGTTGGAGGGAGTGTTCAGCTGTGCGTCCTGCTCGCCTGGAAACAGCTTAAGTGACAGAAAAAAGCTGCGTCTGGATCACAGGGCTTAGACGGAGGGAGCACACTGGGATTAAAATAAAACAGTCTGAACGTGTGACCTCGATAGACCACTAAAAAAATCCACACGACACATAAAACAAAACAAAAAATACAATGCTCTACTGGATATATGTAAATCAGACATGTCTTTCAACAACTGCAGACTTTGCTTTACTGAAAATTCAAGTTTGCACATTATGGAGGAAAAAGAGACAATATGTCTGGGTGGAACCAGCCTGACAGTCACAGTTTGGAGCCTTGTAAAAATCTTTTAACATCAGCCCTGTTTGGCTCAGCTGCACCCACAGATCCACAGGGCCAAAGGGATACCTCAGGGTACCTGCACACATGTGGCTTTCACCTACGTATTGGAATGACTTACCTCTAGAGACCTGTCAGACAGGCCCACTCCCTCACAGGTTTTAAATCCTACTACTATTCCCTGTCTTTCAACAATGTATGATCTGTTGCTGAACCTGTATGCACCACACTGTGCTAATCATTATGTTGTTTCTATATTTTGATTTTACGTTATGCTATGTGTTGCTGTGTGCTTTACCTGTTTGTACAGCACTTTGGTTGGCCTTGTCGCTGTTTAAAGTGCTCTATAAATAAAATGGTATGGTATGAAACATTCTTTGATTGAGGAAAGAAACTTGCTCAAAATGTATTCCTCTCTTTCACATTCATATCTGAGTGACAGGAGTTATTGTGTCAATTTCGGTAATCATTTATCTGCTTCCGTCCCTCTTTCCTGTGGGGTCCCGCAAGGCTCCATTCTTGGACCACTTCTGTTTTCATTGCATCTGCTCCCCTTAGGGTCTATCCTGAGGAAACATGGCATTTTGTTTCATTGTTACGCTGATGATTCTCAGATTTATCTTCCCATAAAACCCAACAGTTCCTGCTCCGTTCGCCCTTTGCTAAAATGTCTTGATGACATCAAGACTTGGATGGCTACAAACTTCTTGAGTTTTAATGATCGGAAAACTGAGGTCATTTAACCCTAGCTCTGCCACTGTCACTGATCCTGCAAACCTTCACTCCCTTCAGCCATATCTAAAGCAGTCTGTTCCCAATCTCGGGATGGTTTTAGACTCGGACTTTAAGTTTAATAAACAGATCAACTCTGTTCTTCAAAAAAAGCTTCTTCCAGTTAAGGCAGATAGCAAAGCTTTAAGTCTGTTCTGTCCAGATCAGACATTGAAAAACTAGTCCATGCATTTATTACAACCCGGCTGGACTACTGTAACTCACTTTATGTTGGGATCAGTCAGGTCTCTTTTTCACGTCTCCAGCTCGTACAAAATGCTGCAGCCCGTCTACTAACAGGAACTCGCAGGTTTGAGCACATTTCACCAGTTTTGTCCTCTCTTCACTGGCTTCCTGTGCGTGTCGGAATTGATTTTAACATTATTCTGCTGACGTTTAAGTGCATTAATGCACTATACCTCTCTGACCTTCTCCATCCTTATGCTCCTTCTCAGGCTTTGAGATCATCAGACCAGCTGCTTTTGGTGGTAAAACCAGGCTGAAGCTCAGAGGAGATCGGGTCTTTTCAGTCGTGGGCCCTAAACTCTGGAACAATCTGCCCATCAACATTCGACAGGCCACCTCAGTCTCTATTTTTAAATCTCTCCTGAAAACTCACATGTACTCACTGACATTTGACACACGGTCATCTGATCTGATTTAGTATTTCAATGTTTCTAATTATGTTTTGTGTTTTATATTTTTATTCCACATGCTGTAAATATATCTTGCTACTTTTTATTTGATGCTGTGATCTTTTTGTTAAGAACTTTAGTAACAGTTTCTGTTTTAAATGTGCTCTATAAATAAATCTGACTTGACATTCATCTACACCTTCAATGGATCAGGGTCGGGTCAGAATCTGACCAACACACAAGATGCTTTTCCTTCAAATTAAGATCGGTTTTCTTTTTTTTAACCATACTTTGGTGTTATTTTCAGTACTAGTTTTATGAATAATACAAAATATAAACATTTGCATATAGAGATTTAATTAAAACAGATATTAAATTATTCAGTAAGTGGATGCAACGGTAACTTAGAAAGTTGTTTGTCTGATAGAAAAATATTTCTCTGTGAAATCACTGGAAACAGAAGAAGGAAGCATGATAAAAGTTCATGCAACACCAGAAACTATTGGGAGCTGTAACTGTAAATGGAGCTCCCTTAACCTTCATTTTATTATCACTATAATTTCCATACCAATAATATAAAATTGATTTAAATTCCTGAACAAGTCTGGATGGTCACATTTGCTCGGACCAAAAATAATAAAGAAAGCATTTTATCTGTGACTGTGATGCATTGACATCAGGGGCTGATCTGCTTCCTGTTACCCAACATAGAAAGAAAAGTATAAAAATGTTTGTCTATTATCTACGTCCATTTTTGAAAGTGGAGGAAAAGGGCTCAATGGGATGTGGTGGGCTGGAGTAAAGCAAACACAACTGTAGTGAGTCACGTGAGGTACGTGTCACTTGTTGTATGACAAATATATGGATATATATTTATGCATACTTTTCACGAGTTCTTCATTTTTCTGACTGTAATGTCGTGCATTGAATTTAACAGAAATGTAACGAGAGACGTTATTACCTTTGACCCATCAAATGAATGGAATCATTTATTTTCAAAATCAAAGTTTAACATCAAACATTTACATTAATTTGGCAAAATATGAAAATAATAACAGACAGTTTCACAGAAAATGAACTTCAAATCACTCGGCGGTGATTTGAGGACTTTGCTTCAGACATTTCTAAAAATATCTGTACTGATTTATGAGAGAGAAGAGTTTAAGATTAAATTGAGATTTATCTTACAGAGGAAATATGTGAGAGAATTTAATCTGTTTGACCAGAAGTTGCACGCTCCGTCCGATCTCAGCTTCTCACGGTACACTTGGTCAAAATAGAACCATCTACCTGTTGATGATGAATCAGCCTTGGAGTAGTTCCTTTCTGACTCGTTTCAGCGTCTCCGTCGAGAGCTACCAAACCTTCAGAGAGTCGTGCGTTGTTAGCTCAAAACAGAATTATAATCCCCAAAAAACCTCTGGATTCTTCATTGCTCTGAAGCTTTCAGAACCGACTGCACTCTCAATCTTGGAACTCTCACGTTCTCCAGAACTCTCAATCTAACATGAACTGGGGAGTTGCCACATTTTATTTGGGTCGACTTCCTGTTCAATTTAGAGCTTTCTGATTCGTGGAAGGACCAGAAAGAGGAGTGGTTTTGACGTAAGGTGTTTATCAACAGTCGAGGTCAGAGAATGAAACTTGTTTAACATACAGAAAAGATTATTGCAGAAGCAGCAGACTTTTTGGAGTCTACTCTTGGTAATCTTCTGAAAAAGTTTAAACATGACATTTCTTCTTCAGTAAACATTTAGCTGACCGAAGCCTCAACTTTCACACACTTACGACTTGCTCATTTCAGACAGAAAATCAAGAAAGGCATATTCAGGTGATTTCTTCTCTGAATGAGGAACAAAAATCATTACTTACTGTTTATGTAAAATAAAAATGAGTAGTTCTTTTCAACCTGTAAAGCATTGAGTGAACTAACACAATTTGATTATCAAAACATTTGTAAGACAGTAATGATTATAAAGAATTGTCTTTTCTGCTTGATTAATTCAAGAAAGAAAGTTCATCAGATGGTTCAGACTTATTCAGATCAATGAAAATAACAGTCTCTGTCCATCTGGTAGATTTGAGGTCATCTGGTTCACTACACAACGTACGGTGAAAATAACCGTTGATAATGAGAGCAAGGTCCACGCCTTTCACACGCTTTCCAACATCACCAAGAAACGCACGAGTAAGTCCTGTGTAGCAAGCGGTACGCTGATGTCGCCGTCACTGACGGGTTTGAACAGTGAATGTTTGTAGGTTTAAGGATGAGAGTTTTTCTGGACTGGAAGTGAACAGAGAATGAAGTAAACCTTAACATTACTGGTGCAAGATATTCAAGTGGGTAGGAGGTGGACAGGTACCGGTAGTTTTGGTTTTGAAGGCCAAAACCAGGTGCAATGGTGGAGCTAGGGGGTGGCCAATGGTGGCCTTGGCCACCATAGATTTAGCTCGGCCACCCCAATCATTTAAAGAAACTATACTTTGAAGCAAACACTAGAAAGCATCCTGATGCATGCTCAATAATCCAGGTAGAACAATCCAAAAAAGTTAAATCTGGTCCTCTGGACGTTCAAAAAAATGTTTTAATGTCCAGAGGACCAGATTGCACTAGAAAGCAGTTTACTCCAATGATTGAGGAGGCCAGTTTACATACTGGTGTAAATAAATATATTGTGGTAGCCATTTTGGATTTTGACTTGGCAACCTAATATTTTGTAGTGATTTTTCTTACACCTAGATGCAGCCACACCAAAATGGAACCTCACATTTTTTTCAGGTAATCATGCTCACAACATGCACTGACCGACAGACATTTCCAATTCGCCCTCTTTGCTCCATGACGGGGGCAATTAGAGAAAAAACTAAGGACATCATATGCATTAAAGCCAATTTAAGCAAAAATCCACAAACTACTGGAGTAAACTGAGCTGTGCGAGTTAAAACACTGTTTTAGACAGAATGTAACATAAGGTGATTTTTAACAAAGTTTGTATTCTTATTACTAACAATCGCCAAAAGAAATCACGAGTATGTTCATGATCAACGCATGAGATGTTTATGATGAAAAAGGAAGCAGGTGAAACATTTTACCATCTTGTTTTTCTTTCAGCTGCTCCCTGTTGCAGGGATTGTGACAGCACAAACTCTCAAAAAAGATTTGGCAGTTGTTTTACACCAGATGTCATTCCTGATACAACCTGGGCTCAAACCTGAAGCTTCAGGATTACAACATTTGACCAGCAAAGGTGCCGTAGCACCCTAAATAATTCTACCATAAAAGCTTATTCCTCTATTAAAAATAACGTTTAATTAAGAGGAAACACATGTAGGATCTCATTTGCAAACAAATAGAATTTTGTCTCATCTTTTACTAGTTGATAAACTTCGTTTGTCCAAACAAGGCTCGAACACATGTGCACAGAATTTGGGTCTTAATCTGCTTCTATATATAACTTAATACATTTTAACAACAAAATGTGTAATTAAAAGATATGTAGAATAAAACTCTGCAAACTGCCAAGAACATAAATATGTGTTGGTGAATTAAAGTATATACAGACATACACAAAAACATATATACTATATGTATGTATGAATATATATATATATATATAGATGGA
>NC_056499.1:3264319-3265747 GCF_014905685.2 Nematolebias whitei
AAACATGCATCATTCAAATGTAAACATTAGATATGAGGGGAAAAGAACTTGAGTGCAAATCCATCTGCTGCTGGCATTAAAGAAGCCTCTGACGAGCAATTCAGACACGATCAAAGCAACAACAAAAAAAAAGACAAAGCAGCTGACATGTAACCATAATCTGCTCACAATAACACAAGTTTAAACACATGTTGCAAGTAATAGAGCACTGTGTTGCTAAGTTTACACTTGTCAGCAGTTTAGCCAGCACTAACTTAAATAAGCCCTTTATGACAAAGAACAAACAGTTGTCCGTGACTCATCCAAGGGTTCTGCGCTCACAAATAATGGATAGACGTCCAGGGAGTTACTTAACAGGAACTGAGCGCAACATCATACCCGACCAGAAGACAGAAAGTTATGTTCTGCGACTTTGCTCCATGTATAAACACACAAGCACACATCTGGTTGAGCAACTCCAAGAGTGTGTTTAGATAGAAATTAGAGAGGCCAGATGGCACAACGAAACTGTCAACGCTGGAAAACTGGTAGTTCAAAAAGATTTCCCTCTTTTGAACCGGGAACATGCCCAACAAAAGTGAGGTACAAACTGAATCTTGATCTTAGTGGCCCATTACGTCCCTCTTAGTTACGTAAAAGTTTTACCTGCAATAAAACATCACCACCTGCTTTAAGTACGACATAAAATGAGACTAAACTCTATCTTTTCAGTCCTGTACAACTTCAAATTGTGTTTTATTCTTTGATGGCTGATACTCCGGCCAATGTTAATATGACTTCCTATTTAAATTGGAAGAAATACATAAAATAAAACATTTAAATTCTCATTACCCACTGTTAATAGGGTAAAAACACTGAGTTTTTGCCTGATCAACAGAAGGAACTACTGTTGGCTAAGTTTGACTATTCTATTAAATATTTGACCTTCAGTGTGCGTATTTTTTAACTATAAGCAGCACTTAAAATCCTTCAACTTTCTCAAAAATCTACAGTGAGCTTTATAATCAGGTGCACTTTATGTATTCATTCTGGTTGTGCTTACTGACCTCGAACCGGTTTCATGTGTTACAACTGAACAATGCTGAGCGTTATTGTGAACGAGTTGAATAAAGTTTGACTTATTTGACTGTTTTGTTTCACTTAATGCGTCTTATAATCCGGTGCGCCTTATAGTGTGAAAAATACGGTACAAGAACCAAATGGTAAATGGACTGTACTTATGTACAGCTCCTTTCTATCTTATCAAGATACTCAAAGCTCTTTACAACGATCTGTGCCTCGTTTACCCGTCCATACAGCTCTATACTAGATCTCTACTAAGAATAAACAGAGCTTTATCACATTCATGCACCGATGGGACACATCGGAGGTAATGAGGGTTCAGTGTCTTGCCCAGGGACACTTCGGCATGTGACTGCTGGTGGAGGC
>NC_056499.1:3265847-3278654 GCF_014905685.2 Nematolebias whitei
CCCCCCCCCCCCCCCCCCCCCCCCAGTTGTTACTGTGGCACAGAAATGTGATGTACTTTTGATTTGACCCATCCAAAAGTTGGATATTTTAAATATTTTATAGAACTTGCTGCTCAGTTGTCATTTTACAGGTCTGCAGTGCCTCACTAAATCACAATGTGACACCCCCCCCACCCCCCCTAAAAAAAAAAAAGTCATTCGCTTCCTCCTCGGAAAGCAGCTCGGTCCGACACAGGACAGCATGCTTATCAGCAGCCTGTGGACTGAACCAACAACTATTTATACCACAGCAAACATCTAACAATGATTTGACCTTTATTATAACGCAGAATAAAATGCTCCAAAGCCTTTGATGTTTCTAATCTCGCTCTACTGCCGCTCTTGTTTTTCAAAGATTTTTCTCAGGTTTGTTCAGTTAACGGGTACATTCTTTTAACCCTTCCAGCTTGTGGTACAAGTAAGTGAACACGCTGCTGGTAGACTGTAAGTAAAACTATGGTCACTCAAATATTGTGCAGGATTTTCACCCACTGGTGTAATCCCACTTAATTTTAATTTTGTTTTTCTTTCAGCTGCTCCTCCTTCAGGGGTCGCCACAGAGAACTAACTCGCACGAAGACGTGGCGATTGTTTTTACTCCGGATGTTCTTCCTGACGTAACCGCAGACACCGAGCTACCACAGCCCTGTGCGTGGAGCAGAGGGTGGGGGTTAAGGGCCTTGCTCAAGGGCCCAGAGTGGGGCAAATGAGGGTGGAGACAGGTGTGGGTGTTCCACCTTTCAATTCAGTTCAGTTTATTTTTAAACAGTGTTGCCAGGTGTACAATAATGATTGTATTTGTACGACAGTTCTGCCCTCTGTACGATCAATAATCCCAAAAAAGGCCAAATATACGATCATTTGACCATTCCGTGAATGTGTGGTTGTAACCGGTTGTCACCAGCCTCTCGCAACTGTCTGTCGGAGTTTTTTTGTGAACCCTGAAGGCATCATGCATCAGGATACCTGAAGGCATCTGTGTCCTCAAACAGAAGCACGACTGGCTGATAATTCCAGCCAGTCGTGCTTCTGTTTGCCGACACAATCGTGTTTTTCTAAATGTTGCGTACGAGTGACGTGTGTGCGCTTGCCTCAGAACAACGGCCATGATTGGCTGAATAGTCCGCTGCGCCCTCTCTAGAACGATAATCCTACATTTCTCACCTGGCAACACAGTTTGTAAAGCTCCAAGTCACAACAGAAGTTGACACTGAACTGAAACATTCATATACAAAATAATAATTTTAACATTATTTATCTGAGGAGCTTTGAATTTAACTCCATCACAGAACTCTCACCTTTCCCACCCACATTTTGATGTTGTCGATCTGGGGAGTTGAACCAGCGACCTTCACACAGGCTCACCTTCTCTGAACCACCACTCCCCCATCAATCCTACTTAAAATATTGGATTAAAAAAACATCATTTTATACCATTTATCCCATTCCAAGAAGAATGTTGTGGGACAGCTTGTCATTTTTTGGGTGACTTCTTGGGTTTCCTTCAAAAAGGTCTTCACCCACAGTTAGCATTATTTATATTCCTCCTCTGCTGTGAAGCTACAGATACAGCTCCCTTGGTATTGAGGTAAGGCACTTTTACCTGAAACAGACCCAAAGACTTCTCGACAGGGTGCTGGGGAGAAATGTTGACATGATGTGACCTCCCAGGAACAGCAGATAAATCACAATCACATGGTTATTCTTTTGCTGTGTTGAGGATCACTGATGCCCGGGCCTCCATGTTGCTCTACTTCTTGTGCTCCACCTTTTATGCTGATGTTAAACAACTGCTTGGACAACTGAAATTTCACAAATGTTTACTGCATTTTATTTGTTTAAATGAATAATTAACAGGCTGTAGACAGAACCAACACTGTTCAGTAACAGCCGTATTGCATGGATGTGTTTCACCAACCAGCATCTCTAGTCGCTGGTTCCCAAAGCTGGACCCCGCTGTGAGTCATGGAGCATCAGCTTTGGGGTCTTGAGATGATTTCAAGGAATTGCTTAAATATAAAACCATTTTTATTGAGAACTCCGTTCTGTGTTTGGTACGAACTACGAAGGAAAAGTTTAGGTGTCAAACCAAGTTTGCTTGCAAACAAGAGCCCAGCGGGTTTTCTTTCAGTCAACAGTCTTTGTTCTGCGCGGGGTTCCCCATGTGACTCTATCTAGAAATCAATCTAGAAAGCATCAGTTATTTTATAAATTTAGAAAGTAGTTAAGCTCTGAAAGTCTTTGTTCTCTGAGTTGTTCAAGAATGTCAGTTTTTATGAAGCCAATTGAATCTAACTGGGACTAAATCTAATTATAGCACCAAAAATAACAGGAAACCAAAGGAATTTGGACAAGACTAGATGACTGATCAGTTGCAGTACAACATCCAAACGGGTCTGGTCTCAGCTGACAAAACTTTCCTTCTTAAAAGTAAAAAGTAAATAAAAATCTTATGTTTGTTTGTTTACTGTTGGAAAATGACAAATTTCTCATTTTCTACATACAGAAACAGTGCACTTTTCTTTTTCAAGGCATTAGTTAGATCTAAGCAGACTGTTAACACAAAACCAGATTGTTGCTTTTTATTAAAAAGATACGGGTGAAAACATTTTACATTAACGGGCAGGGTAACTAATTTACATAAGGAGTATGGTGAGCGAGACTCGTAATGTTTCGCCACAACAACGACAGACGGTATTGTTAAAAGTTGGAAACTCACGCCGCAAATCAAATCCGAGATGTCAAGAGCAGAAAGATGTTATCGCTGCAGTTACTTGAAAGAATTCCTGAGCTCATCCTCGACTGATCTGACGTCAGCTGCCAATGCGTTCCTGTTGTCAGCGACGCCGTGAGTCTCCGCATGCACGTTCCCAAGAGGAATCTGTCACGTGAGCTTTCTGGAAGGACACTCGCAGCATAAAATCGATTCCCGTGTGTGGACTGTAGCGCACGAGCAACCGTCTTTTCAATAGTTAGAAGCAAAACTGTTTTGAGTAGTGTACTACGAGAAAGCTCGGCTCGGGGCGATGCAGCATCTTGAGTTGTCTTTGTGTTAGAGACCGTTTCTAAAGAAGCAAAGTTTCTACGGGACATTTTCGAGTTGATTTGATGATCCTGTACTAAAGTGAGCAGCCTCTTTCAAACTATGGTTTTGCATTATGACAGAAAAGAGCTTTCACTGTCAGTTGTTCACACAATCCACCTGGCAGTCACAAAAGGTTGGATGATTCTGCAACGCGCCGTGGCGTCACAGATTTAATGGAATAACCGACGTGTTGACGTGCAGCGTTGCTTATAATATGTGCTTCATAACAGAGGGGTCTTTTTATGGCATTTTAGGTGGTTTTATGAATTAAATATGGGCTCTTCCAGCAAAAGGCAATATGTAGAATCACACATTATAATCAAAAAGTTGTTCTTATTTAGCGTTAATTAATCATCAGTTGTTACAAAGCTTAAAACGTGAAATCGTTTGGATATTGTTGAATTTACAGACAACTCCTCTAACGGACAACAAAGTGACTTGTGTGTTAAAAAAAGACTTTTATTTATTTTTTATTTTTTAAACGGGGATGAACGATAATGTGTTCTGTGAGGACGAACAAACTGCAGCTTGCCAAGAAAAGTATCTGAATCTAACTGTTGGCTCACATAGATTTCACATCTTCAGCTGGCTGCCGGCCACAGTGTGGAGCTTGCGTAACGACAAACAGAACGTGCAGGAACAACAAAAGCGCCACAATTTGAATAAGGTCAGCCCTAGTGCGTCAGTGATGAACTTTTTCCCACAATGGTATGTTTCATGCTCAAACAGCCTGCAAGTCTTTGACTGCACTACACGCCAAAACTGAGCAGGAAGCTACAGACGCTTGCAAAATACAGTCTGCGTGTCCCTTACTTTGTTTTCAAAAGACCTACTCCACTATAAAAAGAAAAACTAACTGATCTGATCGACGTGTTTCTCCTTCCAAACTCTTTCTCATTTCAGTCGGTGCTAAAAGTATTGCCCAAAATAACATTTACATAAACAGCTTAAGACTTGTGCATGAAGCTGAAGTTAAATTCCTTTATTGTTCACACAAACTTGGCCAAGAAAAGTGATTCTGATTTGTTTGAACAAAGATTTTGAAATCAAGTTCTACCTCATAGTCAAAAATAATGAGCTTTAATTATAAAGCACACAGTTCTTGCCATAGTATACATGTGTTCAGTTTATGCCTTCAGCTTGTAAAAAGTACTTTAGATAAACTTATACCCCAGTTAACTTGGTGACTGGCTTAATATTAAGGGTGAGCTTCAATATGTCAAGATGAGAAAGAAGTGTGTTGATATAACACCACATATTTCATGCAAAAGGGTTTAATCCATGCATGACTTTGGCCCTACATTTACTGGAAACCACTTTGTAAATCATGGCCCTATAAATAGTTCACGGCGTCTACAGAGCAGGCTGTGTACGCAGGTCCCACTTTATCTGAGCTGAAATTTGCTGTTGACCTGAAATGCAGCAATTCATCGCTATCACAAGAGACTGGCAAGAATATAGACATGTCTGACCTTTGGAGAGCGATGGCACCGAGCCCAAGTGTAAATACTCTGATTAGTACCTCAAAGTTCTGTCTGCTGATATTAATTTTACTCATTTGCAAGTGCATAAAATGCCCCAGCTTTAACACATGTACACAGTTCGACTTTCGTGGACTCTGTCACGGTTTGTGGACATACAGTCCATAAGATTGTAGAAAAAAACTGTACAGGACACATGACTGTCAATGTGGTTAGGACAGTACTGGATACAGTTCTGGACAGTAAAAAGTTTTCAAACCACCATCAATAAAATGCACCTGTGTTCATCGTCCATAACCTACACCTGTCCATACTATAACCCCACTACCACCACCACGGATCACTCGATTCACAACACTGACATCAGCAAACCGCTCACCAACAGAACGCCATACTCGGTTTCCCATTTGTCCTGTGTAGTGAAAACCAGGATTCGTCCGTAAGAAAACACCACTCCAACGTGCCATACACCATCATTTTTACTTCCGGCGAGCTGATGGACGGCAGCTCCCCCCGGCTTCTCTGCAGTCTTTTATCATCAAACTGACCCGTTTTTTCGAACCGGACTAAAGTTGGTCCCCCTTCCAACCGAATTCGGTGTTCAGTGACTCAGAGAGCCAGACGGGACTGTCCAAAAATATATTTTGGTCCAGGACCGGCCGCTCCCACCCCACCGGTAACTCTGAGTGCACGCTGCCGGCCAGGTGACCCCTCGAGCAGGGGAGTCGTCGCACGAAGGTCCGGTGTTTCCTCTCTCTCTCTCTCTGGACCCCAACGAACTTCTCATCTGGACCTTTGTGGTTCTACCTGTTTCCGACAAGAATCGCTGGGTGGTATTTCGCTGGTTTTCTGATGGACTGGCCTCGTGGTGTCTTCATTGGTGTGGTGGAAGTGTGCCTGTGACCCTCGAATTGGACCAGAACCAAACCGAGTTGGCTGTGGGGGAATTCGTCTTCAACAGAACCGGTCTCAGCTTCAGTGAGCAGCCCGTTACTTTTAACGAAGGACTATCCACCGCCGTGGAGTTGCTGTGTTCGCCTGGAGGAGACGCTCCGATGCTTTGAAGCACCACCGGAATCGGACTGGAGCAGAACCGGGCCAGGGACAACTTCAATCTCTTCGTCTCTTGAGCTGTGGAGCGCCGGAACTGGACCGGAGCAGAACCGGACCAGACCAGTGACGACTTCAGCCTCAGCCTCTCTGGTCAGTCTCGTTTTTCACCAGGGGTGCCTCTCGTGCTGTCGGGTGCAGAGGTGACGTGCAGTGAAGTGGAGGAGCAGCGTTGCGTGGTGCTCGAGAGAAGTTCGGAGTTTGCATCGGAGTTGCTGCTGGCCTCCATCCAAACTCACCTGGATATTAATTATTTTTATTCCGGATCACACTGTTGTCCCCTGTTGACCTGAAACGAGCTAGGACCATGCCTTTCACTTCAGGAGGATTTTCTGGCAGCTCGCTCTGCTATTTGCTGCAAATTATCTGTTTCTACCTGTTGGTTCTGGACCCAGCTTCTGTTTCCCATGGGAGCATCCATCCATCTTCACAGGGGGGAGCCGGAGCCCCCCTCAGCCCAACTCAAACTGCAGTTGGGCCACCTTGTCGGGTTTGTTTGCCCATTTGATTTGTGACATTTTATGGTCTACTTTTCTGCACCATTCATATTATTGTCACTATTTTCAGAACTCTGACTATCTGGAGTCACTGAATCTTGTTAATACACCTGGATCTGCCTATCACAGCAACTTTCAATGTTTTTGGGTTCTGAATGATGGCGTCTTCATTAATGTTTCTCATAGTTCAATTATGAGAGCTAATTGTCACACTGTTAACTCCTGTAATTACACATCAGTCACGAAAAACTCAAGAAAATGTCTGATAATAATGTTGTTACTGCTCTCAGGGATTCAGCCCAACCCTGGACCCCCCACTATTTATGACACCAAATGACATTAAAAACGTGTCAGGACTTCATTTTCTGCATGTAAACGCTCGTAGCCTTCTGAGAAAACTTGATGCCTTGAAAATTCTGATCAGTTCTTCTGGGGCAGATGTAATCTTCATCTCTGAAACCTGGCTCAACAAATCTGTAATGAATAACGACCTGGTAATCAATGGATTTAACATCTACCGCTGTGATCATCAAAAAAAAAAGGGAGGGGGGGGGTTGCTGTTTACATCAGCGATTCTCTAGTTGCTAGTCCTGTGTCTGCTAAAACAATCCCAAACCAGTTTGATGCCTTAGCTGTAAACATCACTTTGAATGGAGGCCAGATCTCATCTGTAGTAGGTTGTTATCGTCCTCCCTCAGCAACACCTGAGGCTCTGTCCTCCCTGATGGAATTCCTTGGTAATTTAAAATTCAAAGAGATCTTTTTGGCAGGATATTTCAACATTGACTGGGATAAGTCGACCCCCCTCTATGATTAGTTCAAGGAATGTTGCCTGTCTCTCAGTCTAACCAAACCGATCAACTCTCCGACTAGACCAAACAAAAACCGTCCTGAAAAGTCCTCCATCTTAGACCTGTTTCTAACAAATATGCCTCACAAATTCCCTGGTACAGGTGTATTCGCTAACATTTTGAGTGATCATTGAGTGACAGCGACTTTGAGAGATATTAAACTTCCACCTTCTAAGCCCAGATTAATTCAAAAAAGGGATCTGAAACATTTTTGTGAACAGTCATTCCTCTGGGATCTGTCTCACTTTGACAGGCATCGTATTCTATTAACTGATGACGTGAACTCCGCTTGGAACCATTTTCATAATAGTTTCATTTATTTTGTGAACAAACATGCTCCTTTTCATCAGTTAAAAATAAAGGGACGAGACAACCCCTGGTTTACTCCAAAGCTAGCTCCTGAACAGGAGAGACCATTTTTGGGCCACAGTGAGAAAATCTGACTCAGACACTGATTGGTTGAGTTTTCGACAGATGAGGAATAAATGTACAACTGCCATCAAAACAGCAAAACACAACTATTTCTCATCTCAGACCTCCAAAAATCTAAATGACCCTAACAGACTCTGGAAAACCATCAAATCTCTCTCAGGCAGCCCCCAATCATCTGACCTCCCATCACAACTTCTCGTTAACTCTGTTCCTTTGTCAAATAAGCACGAGATCCCGAACTGGTTCAACAAACATTTTGTTGCTTCTAGTTCTTTACTTGACACCATCACTAATGGAAAATCAGCCACTTCACTTAATAACCAAACTTCTACAAATCAAATCCCTCTTACAAGTCAATCCTTAGTTAATCACACCTTCTCGTTTTCTCCATTCTCAGTCAGTGAGGTCAATAAACTGTTAAAAGATCTTGATCCTAAAAAATCTGCAGGTCCAGATGAACTTCCACCTTATTTCTTAAGGCTGGCTGCTCATATCATCACAGTCCCTGTGACCCACATCTTCAATCTCTCCATAAGACAAAACTCCATCCCAGACACTTGGAAAACAGCCTTTGTTCTTCCTTTGCTGAAGGGAGGTGACCCCACCTCACTGAACAACTATTGACCAATCTCTAAACTCTGCATTTTAGCCAAGGTTCTAGAAAAACTGATAAACTCTCAAATCAAAAATTACCTGGACTCATTTAACATCTTACCTCCACATCAATCTGGTTTTAGGAAGCAACACAGCACAACCACTGCTTCACTGAAGGTTCTTAATGACATTGTTGAAGCACTGGATGCTAAGGATTATTGTGTTGCACTTTTCTTACACCTGTCTAAAGCTTTTGACACTGTGGATCATAACATCTTGTGTCATAAACTCTCAGAAATCGGTTTCTCAGAACACACCATTGGTTGGTTCTCTAACTATCTTTCAGACCGGAGGCAATGTGTTCAACATAATGGTACTTCCTCTAGTTATTTAACAGTCAACAATGGTATACCACAAGGCTCAGTCTTAGGACCCACCCTCTTTACAATCTACATACATAATGTAGGTAAAAACATCCCTAATGCATCCATACATTTCTATGCTGATGACAAAGTTGTTTATTGTCGAGCTAAAACTGTTGCTAAGGCTTTCCAGCTTTTGAAATCTGCATTCAACTACATCCAGACTGATTTATTCCACCTCAAACTTGTCCTAAATGCTGACAAAACCAAAGGGATGCTTTTTCAAACAGGAAGTCAGTCCCACCAGTCCTTCCTCTGATTTTATCCTCAAATGGTGTCCCCATTGAGTTTGTTGATTCCTACAAATATTTGGGTATCTTGGTCGACTCACGTCTCTCTTTTAAGCTCCATGTGGAAAACTTGGTAAAGAAATTGAAAGTTAAACTGGGTTTCTTTTTCAGAAACAGATCCTGTCTAACTCTGAATGCTAGGAAACGCCTTGTATCTGTGACTTTCCTTCCCTCCATTGATTACGGTGACATTATTTACATGAACGCTCCTACAAGAACCCTGCAGATGTTGGATGCTGCAGATGTTGGATGCTGTCTATCATGGTGCACTAAGATGCATAACTGGCTGTGATTATCATACCCACCACTGCACCCTGTACTCACGCAGACTCTCTCACTGGTACATTTTCATCTTTAAATCACTTCTTGGTCTGCTGCCTTCATACATCTCCTGCTACATGTCTCTGTGTGAGTGCAGCTACAGCGTGCGCTCTCAGGACATTATTACCTGCAGTGTTCCCTCAGTGAGGACTGAACTAGACAAAAGGACCTTCTCCTACTCCGCTCCTGTTTCCTGGAATATCTTGTAAAAATATTTGAAGCTCTCGACCTTGACCTCTCTAAGTGGCTTTAAGATTCTGTTGGACTCCTGGCAGGGACCAATGCAGACATGTTCCTGTTTTTAGTTTTTTACATTTACCTTAGAATCTAGCTGTTTTTTGTTACTTTTTTAGCCATCCTATTTGTTTACAAACACCCCCCCCCCCAAAAAAAAAAACAATTGTATGACTTTTTATAACTGTTTATTGTTGTCGCTGTTGTCCATTGTTGTCATCTTTCTTTGTTGAAATCAGGTCTCTCTTGTAAATGAGTCCTCGAGGCTCAATGGGATTTACCTGTTTAAATAAAGGTTGAATGAATGAAAATCAAATGTGAGCATTTGCTCACTCAAGTTGGTTACGACAAACAGTCAGGTGGAGGCCTCGACGAGGACGCCAAGCATGCAGATGAGCTTTCCTGAGAGGGTTTCTGGAAGTTTGTGCAGAAATTATTTGGTAGTTCAAACCGACTGTTGCAGCAGCTGTCCTGGTTGCTAGTCTCAGATGATATTGGAGGTGAAGATGCTGGATGTGGAGGTCTCGGGCTGGTGTGGTTACATGTGGTCTGTGATTGTGAGCCCGGTTGGATGCACTGACAAATTCTCTGAAACGCCTTTAGAGATGGCTTATTATAAAGAAATTAATATTCAATTAATGGGCAGCAGCTCTGGTGGACATTCCTGTTGTCAGCATGCCAAGTGCACACTCCCTCCAAACCTGCAGCATCCGTGACATTGTGCTGTGATAAAACTGCACATCTTAGAGTGGCCTTTTATTGTGGTCAGCCTAAGGCTCACCTGTGCAATTATCATGCTGTCTGATGTGCCCCACCTGTGAGGTGGATGGATTATCTCGGTAAAAGACAAGTCCTCACAGACACAGATTTACACAAATGTGTGAACAATATCTGAGAGAAAACGGTCTTTCGTGTACGTCGAACAAGTCTCAGATCTTTGAGTTCAACTCAGGAAAAATGGGCGCAAAAACAAAAGTGTTGTTTGTATTTTATACATGACCATGTGGTGCAAAACTGACATGATGTAAAAGTTAAAAAAGGCATTTGCATGAACTGTTGTAAAATTCTTCAGTCGGGACTTGATGGTCGCAACTGACCTTTGTCCCGGCCGAAGCTCGTCCGAATGCTCAAAGAGCCACATGCAGCACGTGACATTTTAATTGTTTATAACTGTGTACATAATCCCACCTCAAATAATCTGACTATTGTTTAATGAGCAACACTTCTCTTCAAGTAATATCAGTATTAGAATAGATGTGTTTCAAATCAATTTCTAAGTGAATAAACTACTTATTATTGTTCCAATAGTTATTTAACATTTTTACTAATGTAATTCTTCTGTTATAGTTATTATCAAATGTATTGTCCTTGCACTCTGACAGTTTGTAGCTTAAGAAAAAGGCCCCATGGGGACAATACATGATATTTATGCAAATAAGAGAAGAGCCCATGATATGTATCATAATTAAACATAGAAGCACATTCTACATGCTGACCACATGAACTCTGAACAGTTTTCTTCTTATCAAAGTGCCAAGATGTTTACATATCCTTTAAATAAAACCTTTGTCGACCAATGTGGGCTAAGAACGAGCTACACTTTAGCGGCTGGTAGACCTGAGTGCAACAGGAAGGTTCTACCTGATATGGACATGAGAGCTGCATGAGGAAGGCTCAGAGCCTTGTAAGGGAACATCTGGTTTTATCGTGGAATCAGTGCAGGCTCCTCTCATAAACACAAGCTAACGCCTGGGCCCTGGAGCTCTGGCCAATAACAAGCATGTGAACACTAACGCCATCCATCAGAGCTGAGCGGCGGTGGGAGGAGCTCACGGGGAAGTAGAGAGAGTGAAACAGAGGGAACGGTGAGAGAAGACGCCACAACAGTGGGTGAGTAAATCATTTACAAGCAAGCGAGCAACACTGGCTGTGAACAGCGTCTCTCTTTGCCGTCACTTCTCACATTCACTAAACGTTCTTAAGGTTAAAGCACCTAATGTTGGGCACCTGAAGGTCAAACTCTACAGTGAGCAGGCCTACGTAACGTTGGCAATAAAACTTTAAAAAGGTATATGAGCAAATAAAATAAACAAGAAATGTTACTATTAATTTCTGATCACTTTTTGTATAAATTTATAGTGAGAATAATGGGCTCCATAGCAACTAAAGGCTTCGTCATGTCATGGACATGTGAGGGACTGGGTTGGATCAGAAGATCAGCATCAAGCATGCGCCTCTTAACGATGTCTTATAGCAAGCCTCTTTTTTAGCCTGGAAACTTTAGCTGGATACAAAATATTAAGAAAAATCTTTTTTTTTTTTTACTGAACTCTATGCTTTATGATATATCCACTTTTTTTCACCTATTTACTGTTGACCAACAAAGTCCATGTGCAATAATCCAGGTAAACAATCCAACAATTTTCAGTCAGGTCACCTGGACAGTTTCTTTTATTGTGCTGAAACGCTTCACCTTCCATCCAGAATGCTTCATTAGTGACATGACGAGGGGGCACGCCCCAGAGACCATCTTAGCACCAACATAACTGGTTTGTTCTACTTTAGCGTAAGCTGTTTGGGAGAAGACTCAGTTTTGTGTTGTGTGTTTTCTTGACTGATGAAGCCTTCTGGATGGAAGGTGAAAAGTTTCCGCACCAAAAAAAAGAAACTGTCCAGATGACCTGACTGAAAATTGTTGGATTGTATATTGTTGAGTTAATTGGTGGATGAAAACAATTCAATGTTAAAACATCTCAAAAATCATGAACAGTATTTCCCCTACCATTATACAAGGAGGGCGCCCCGCCCTGCCAACAGAACCGAGCGCCCTGCCTACCGAAATGTCCTTACCCACAATCCCCCCTCGCCGTGGACAACTGCCAGCACTGATTTAGCGCTAAGGTAGTGGCGCACCATACAGATGTGCTAGCTAAAGCTAAAGACGCAGCGCTCCACTTCTCTCACACATCCTCCTACATCTAGTGGCACAAAAGTAGCGCGCAACACAGACGCCAACCCCCCCATGACAAAACTCCTCTGAGTGCCCTGCCAAGACAAGTGAGCTAGGGGAAACACTGATGAATACAGTAGTCCCTCAATACTTTGTGGTTCGTTTACTGTGGACTCGCTCTGTTGCGGTTTTTCAGAATAAAACTGGACATGACACACAACTGGCTGATTGATGGATGAGCCACACGTTCGGCATGGATTTATTTTAAATAGTTATTTTAAATAATTTAGCACCTGCTGCATCTTTGTACTGCAGGATAAACTTCCTGCTGCAGCTGATCAGCTGTTCTATGTACAGAGCTGAGAAGTGGGCGTGGCCAAGAGCACGTGCAGGTGGCTGAGAGCAGCGAAGACAGAGAACTGAAGTCATGACATGCTGTCTTTTACAGAGTTTAGAAACATTGTTTAGAATATTGCAAGAGTGTGAGAAGAGTTTAAAACA
>NC_056499.1:3279054-3295650 GCF_014905685.2 Nematolebias whitei
TATATATACACTGTATATAAAATAAACTACTACTTACTACTTGTACTACTTTTCCTACTTGGCGGTTTTCTCTTATCCCGGGGCTTCAGGGTACAAATCCCCCACAATAAACGAGGGACTACTGTGTATGTATTATATTACATTATATTATATAAATAGCCTCAGCTGAATGAACAACTTATAAATTATGTAAAGCGTTTTTACAGTAAAGCATCAAATGGAGTGAAGTATTAGAAAACTTGACAACAATCCCAAATGTTTAAACATTTTCACACTGTTGATTTATTTTAGGTTCTTTCAGTCGTGTTTAGTTTTTTTTTTAGGTCAAACATCAAAACCCAAAGCTGGAAAAAAACAAAGTAAAATGCACGTCTGACCGTGCTGGCACAAACAACTCTACATTAGAAATGGTTGGAAACAAGTTAATGATTTATAAAAACAAAACGATGAAGGACATAATTTATACGTTAACCAAAAACAATGAGTAATATGAGATGATATTCTTCTGTTTGCTGTTTGTACGAGGTAAGTATGCAACAACGTAGTTTTTTACTGAGTATTTCTACAGAAACAGATGGTGTCAATGCAGAGGCTCAGTTCTAGAGCAGTGCAACTCTCCACAAAATACATTCTGCTCAAACATCCAAGAACACAAGAATAATCCATCGTAGGCCGGTACATGGGTTGGGTATTTGGTACTTCATATCATGGAGTCGCAGGTGCTTAGCGAACAAATAATGAAGTGAGACTGTCACCGTGCACGAGGCTCCGGTGACGAACACAAAGGCCCTGCTGTTGGATCAGCGTTAAGCAGAGAAGATGGTGAGGTTGCTAGTTTTTAGTCAGGGAAAAGTTCAGAGGACCAGCTGAGCGCTACAATGACTACAAACGTCTTCTCAAACTCATTCTGTGCACGTCAGTCTGAAACTTCAGCTGAAACACAAATCCAAAGTGCACAACAGCACTGTGAACAACACTTTCCTCCGTGGCTTTAAAATGGTTTTATTAGCTATAGTTTCATTTAAATACAATAAATCTTTCTGCTTATTTACAGAGAGAATATTTGAAGTTGACCTTCATCACAGGATGCATCACTCACGATTCCTCTTTCAACAACGGAGCACAGGGTATTTAATTTATTTGTAGATACTAATCTTCTGCTATTGTTGCATTCAACAAACATAAATCACCAAGTCGGCCCGGCCCATTACATTAAACAGACCGAGCACATTTTAAACAAGTTCAAAACTAATGGAGACATGTAAACAGAAGAAGCTGCAGTTTGCAGCTGATCTGTTCAAAACCTCCTGTGCAGACTGAGAGTTCTAACGTCACCTGCCAGCAGCAGCGGCTTTAACAGCGCCCGCCCATTGATTACCAATCTGTCCGTGTCTCGTCTTCGACACGAGCGCACTCACCCAGGTGAGCTGACGGAGACGAGTGTGACGGCTGACTGACACGTGCGCGCACAAACGCAGCGCTCCTGTCACCTGAAACGCACAACTACAGGAAGAGCTCGCCACAGTCACACCAACAAGGTTTAGTAAACAGAGGGGAACAAAGGTTGGGCCCGCACGGACTCAGCTGGCTCCGTGTACGCAGGATCTTTTCTTGGAGTACTGTCGAGACATTTTCACGTCTTCGACACGAGCACCCACATCAGTACCGGAACAACTTGGCACGTATCAAATAACACGTTTTTATTTGGAACTTGTTGGCAAAAACCTGAAAACTGTGACAGCATTTACGTGACTAAAAATGATCACCATAAAGCACCACACACTGGACTATGGAGGCACTAACTGAACTGTTTCTTACTTTAAGAGAGAATTACGTGTATCATTTCCTGTTAGCATTATGCTAACACAGCAACTTTGTTGCACGTCATGCAAATGATTTCTTTAGAAAAGTCTGCACTGATCAATAATTATTATTGCATCAAACTGTTTTTGCACCATTAGTGCTCATATCTTAGATCTTACTACTGTTTTTCTTTACAATTCTTTTGTTGGATGTAACAGGAACCCTGTATACACAATTTCATTCCACCACGAGGTGCGAATGACAATAAAGAAACTTTGACCTTGACCTTGATAAAAGTGTTTAATGACAAGTGAAATATATATTTCCAGCTGCAATCGTTAGGCTATGCTAGAAGTTTTGTTTTATTTGGTTTTTATTTCATAAACACGTATTCATGAAGCAATATTTTTTCGTATGTTTTCAAGAAAAACAATTACTGTAAACAAAAACAACAATAAAATAGAATACACTAATAAGCCATACAGTTATTAAGTGATTAAAGTTCAAAACGAACACAAACAAAAAAATCACTGAGTAATGTTAAAGTAATGCTTTTTAAAAATGAGGGTCACTAATTTACCTTTTGATGAACAAAAAAAACACATGAAAAGAAAATTGTTACTATATTTTATATATATATTTATTATCACTATATTACTATATTTATATTTACAAAAGGAAATCATCAGAACGTAAAGAAGCAGAGTCAGAGTTAACGCACCCCTTGGAGCCAATTAAATGGATTTTGTGCCACTTTTTAATTTTTCATTTGCTCAGACCTGAGTTTTTTTACACGTGCAACAGCTGACCTGACGTGCACAATCACTTAGCAACAGTAACACAAAACTTTCTGTCCGATCAGTGCGCCCGTTAAGAGTTCACCTTCTGACGCACACGCTGCATCTTTAATCCATGCATGCTCCCCCCCAGCCGACTCGCGCCGTGCGTGCGCCCACACTCTGAGTCCGCTCATCCTCAGAGACGGAGCGGACTCCAACTGGCAACCAATTTCAACAATATCAGCGTAAGTAAGAAAACTTTATACAATTTAAACCCCGACTGAGAAAACGCAGCAGCAAATTTACACATATTAATGAATAAAATATGGATTTCTCTTTCTTTTTTCCTTGGGCCCCAATACTGATAATCAATCATATTATTGTAGATGAGGAGAATCCAGATGTTTTGCAGTTTGTGAGAGAACAGAAGAAAACTTTATTCTGTAAACACTACGAATTAATGTTCAATAAAATCACTCAGACCATTCTTGCAAACCCTTTTGTGCGTATTTAAAAAGGATTACAGTAGTCTAGTCCCGCGTTTATCTCACGGGGGATCCATCCCGAAGCCTCGCAATACGTGAAAAACCGCAAAGTAGGAATAGTAGTACAAGTAGTACGTAGTAGTTTATGTTAGTGTTTGTAAATATATATATTAAGGCGTGTTAAACCCTTCCCACACTCTTGCAATATTCTAAACAATGTTTCTAAATTTCAGCTCCTGCCTCCGCTGCTCTCAGCCACCTGCAAGCGATCTTGGCCACGCCCACTTCTCCGCTCTGCACGGTGAACAGCTGATCAGCTGCAGCAGGAAGTTTATCCTGCAGTGTGGGCTGCACAAAGGTGCAGCACGTTTTAAATAATTTAAACTAATTAATTTTAAATAATTTCATGCCGACCGGGCCGCTCATCCATCAATCAGCCATTTGTGTGTCGAGTCCAATACAATTTTGAAAAACCGCGATAAACAAACCGCCAAGTAGCGAGGGACCGCTGTATAATATTTAGTTACAAGCCACAGAGACAGTACTGGCTGAAAAGGGGGCTGGGGAGTTTCTCCATGATGGAGCTGCTGGTGAAACAGGTCTCGGTTCGTCGGCCTCTCGGTGCCGGTGTCTGTTTATTCACTGCAGTAACCTCAGTCATCATCATTACCTGTTGTAAACCGCCGCTCCAAACAGACGGGCCCTATTTTTTATTGTTGTTTTTGGGACATAAATGACTGCGTCATTGCGATGCAACATCTCTGACAAGGATGCATCTCCTGTACCAAGACAAAAAGAAATCGCCTTTTTACTGGTTTTACTGTTTTGGATTCTCGCACAGGTCAAATTTCATGCCGTCGCAGGAAAGAATGGCCCAGATGTGGAGAACGCAGGGAGTGAGAGTACCCAGAAACAGTCAGAACAGTAAAGCTCCTTTGTCAAGACAAAAAATGTGCACCTTCAATATCTGACATTATTATGAGGAGTGGACTTTAGTGTGTCGGGGGAGGGGTAAAAAAACAGACGGTTAAAGTGAGAAGCTAAGGAGACGGCGACAGACCAAAGAAAAAGTGAAGAAAAGGGGGCGGGGACTAACCACGAGCAGTTTCTCAAAATAAAAACCTAAACTTTGTCTTCCTTGAAGGATCTACTCTGCACCACGTGCTCCTCTGAATAAACTGTGTACAGTTTGTGGAAACGGTGATCCTGTTTGTTGGAGCTGCTGTGACTAACAGTGCTTCAATTTTTGCCCTTTTCAGTGGGATCTGCCCTCGGCTGCTAAACACACACACATGCACACACATGCGCACACACATGCACACACAGGCCCTCCTCTGTAGCTGCGGCTGACGTCAACCGTCACTTAGCAACAGCCTTTTGGTGTAAAAGCAGCAGCGCTGACACGGTTTTCAAAAGAGGCGCACAGAAAGAGATTCAGAGGGAAAGTGAGGCGAGCACAAGAACGTGAGCGAAGTAACATTTTGCAGAAATTTACTTTACGGTGTTTTGGTGAGAAGTGAAGGAAAGGATGATGTCATTTCAATAAAGTTGTCTGGAAACCATTAACAGTCAGTAAAACCTATGGTATGTGCTCATTTAAAAAGCAGGTAAATTGACTACATTTACCTTTTAACGTCAGCAGACAGACGCAGCCGAGCCATCGGCCACATCCACCGAACAAACGGCACATGAAAGGTTCAACAAGCTCATCCTGAACTCAAAAACTGCACGTCGGCCTGTCACGATAACATCTGCCGGGCGATTCATTGACTCAGAAATTATTGCGATAAACGATAATATTGTTTGAAATTGACAATAATTAGTAATTATCGTCAAATTTATGAAGAAATGTTGAATTTGTTTTGTGTGTAGTATATTTTTTCGACCACCGGATGGCAGCATAAGACTGTTTAAACTGAAGGATGGATAGTGAGGGGGCGAGCAGCGTGTCTCTTTAAGACAAATAGGAGGGAGGCCCCTTGACGTGACATGGGCTGTCTCTCTTCGGTCCTCAAAATGGCGGACGCTCGAGGTGGTTTGAGCTCTTTAGCATTTTTCACACAAAGCTTTTAATAAAAGAATCAGTAAAAAATATCCTGATGCATGCTCAATAATCCAGGTATTTAAGAGACTGAGCTGAATACAGCTCCTCAGACTGAGGAAGTCTCTCGGATGAGAGACGAAACGTTTCTACATTTTTTTTGTTGTTTTGTTTTTTTGAATGTCCAGAGGACCAGATTTACCTTTTAAATCAGTAAAAAAAGTTCTCAACTTCTTTTTGCAGAGAAAAACAACTTTTTACACGAAGGCACGAGCTTCAACCGTGAATTTTGGAGCTTCGACAAGACGGAGGTTTTTCCCCGAGGTCGGCCTGTTAGCTTAGCTCGTAGCTTAGCTGCTTTTAACGATCCAAAAACACAATTCTGGACGGTTAAAATGGATAAAAGAGAAAGAGGGGTCAGTGAAGAACATCAGAGTTGAGCCTTCTGTCATCCAGTGTCTTCAGTAGAAAGAGAGAGACACGAAGATAAAGCCGATAAATGGAAACGAGGTCGATAGTTTTCATTTATCGTGCGATTAATTGATTTATTGTTTATCGTGACAGGTCTAGCTGCACGACTTCCTGAAATGTTTGCGTTGTGCGAAACATCAATAAAATGTCGAGAGACAAGTCCAGCAGAAAAATGCCCCGCCAGTGGAAAAAGCGTCACTTTGTTACAAACAGAAAGACGTGTAAGGGTTGGGACTGGTTTCTTATTACCCATTCATAGAGGAATTTTATTTCATTTATCAGTTTGTGGTGTGATGGAAACAAGCGGAGCATAAGAGGCTGGCACGACAACTGCAGGGGAAAGAAAAGGCTCTAATCAGCTGGAACTTGGCTGACGGTGAATGTTCAGCATCCCATTCACCGGCCCCAGTTTCTGGAGCTCAACAACAAACTGGAAGAGTCGGGACAAACGGGAGTGGACAAGACTTCAGTATTCAAACCGATACCCGTGAAATAACCGTGACTTCCTGACTGTTTTTCAAACAAAACGCTCAGGAGAGAATAAAATCCTGCGCTTGTACTTCATGAGCCGTTGTTGGAAGGTGGCTCTTCAGACACCACAGTCATGAGGCCAAGCTCTGCTAGACCTATCATGAAAACTAAAGAGCTGCAAGCTAATTGCTGGAGATGGTGACGCAAACGGTTTCCAGGGCAACCCCAGTTTTGGAGTACCCGCTCCAGCGTTTCCTCATCTGTTTGCACTCACAGCAGCAGGCTGACAACGCAGTCGCTGCATCCTGTTTCACTCCGCAGCCAGACGAACGCACAGCCTCGCTTACATTAACCCTTTCTCCCGGCTCAACTGCCGCAATGAAAAATTTAACGCACCCATGCAAATTAATTCTGATGTGAAAGGGCGGTTGGCGCTTTTAGCCGGTCAAGGACTGATTCAGCTTCAGATCTTTGAAGACGTTCAGATGATTGAATGAACGTGTGGCGTGAGCAGTTAATGAAGACATCTTTATGTGGCCGTCACAACGAGCTGGAACAAACAAGTTCACTCCACCTGACATTCAAGAACAAACAGGAAACACTCGGCTCAGGCCACATGCCATCAGTTAGAAAAGTGACGTTAAAATCTGCTTTATAATTAATAAAGGCCTGCATTATTAAGACTGCATAAAAAATAAACTAGAAATGCCAGAAAATGACTTGAAGCCGTTTTATTTCCATACAAGCTAATAAAAAATACAAGACTGACAAATATCACTTGAAATAAAAAGGTAGACAAACACTGTTTCCACAAAAATGTTTATATTAAATATACATTTTTGGAGTGAGAGTTTATCTTAACTAAACCTACAATAAATTAAAATAAAATTCAGACAAAAAAATTAAAATGCTAGAATTAGCTTTTTCTACATTTTCCCCCAATATTTAAAAACAAACACACACACCCACACACACACACACACACATCGTATGAACATGAATGTAAAACGGATGGTGCTCATGTTTTAAGAGAATAAAAACAAGGTTTAATCTGTTGGACGTTATTTGAATTATAAAATCAAACTGTATTTAAAAGATGATGAGTGTGTGGTTTGTCTGCACACGAGAACAAGACAGTGCTTATTTGACTGAGTGCAGCACACACACACACACACACACACACACAGATTCTGTTTTGGATCAAAACAAAGGAGACACGTTCAGTAAATGCAGAAGATTTCGTCTCCACAGAAAACACATGCAGCGGCTGAAGCAGCACACGGCGAAAATATTTAAGCTTGAATTATTTTATTTTTCTCTTAAAACCACTTAAATGTCACACTTTGGTTTTTATCCTGCAGGAATAATGATGAATAATAATAAAGTCCAACTCGACAATGAGCTCTGCCCCACGACAGACGAACGAGGGAGGATCTGATCAACTTTAGTTTACTGATCAATACTTTGCTTCCAGAGCAACAGCTGTCATTTATAAAACGGTCAAACTTTAAAACGCCTCGAGTTCTTTTCTTCTCGTTCTTTTCTTCTCGTTCTCTAAATGAAAACGCTGACCTGACGTCCAAGTATCCCTGTCACCCATTCCACCTAAACCCCGTCGGTCCGTTCAGCCTCGGCTGCTCGAGGCAGAGATTATATTCTGCCACACAATTAATAAAACGTCTAATTCTCCCCCTCGTCGCAGCCGCCCTGCGGCACGTCACTGGGCTGTGACGTCAATGTTATATCATTCCACATGGCTCAACGGCGAGCTAACGTGACAGAGCCGCCCTGCGTCTGCAGCGCTCTCCCTGCAGCGTCCTCTGCACGGCCCGGCTCGACGGGGGGTGGGGGGTTACTTAAGTGTTTTATTTACCCCCGCCTGCCCTCGTACAGCTAAGCACAAAAAAAAAGGCCCCCGCTTTCTGGATTCTTCACCGCACAGCCAGTTTGGCCTCTAAGCTCAGAGTCACAACGTGCACGGATTAAGACACAAAAGCCCAAATTGGAAAAGGTCCAATTGAAATAAATGGTAATAACTTGGATTGTACAGCTGGATTATTGAGCTTTGTTGGTAATAACTACACTCTCATTTATTTTCTCCAGTTTAAAATAGTGAGCTGCTCACTCATTACACATTAAAAAGTATTAAAACACAATGAGTCATTTTAGATCAATTAGAGCAAATAGTAACGCAAACAGAGTTAACAATATTAACATTTATAAACTGGGAATATTCAAACTGAAAGAACGATTGATCATTTTCATGGATTATTGTTGATGATCATTTGCAGCGCAGCAGAGGCTGGAAGGTTGAAACTGTCCTCGTGCACTGCAGCAGCACAACGTGCACGCACAGTAAGCTGAGACACTGACCTTTGAGGGAAATTTATGACTAAATGCATGATCCTGATTATGCATCCTCAGTTGTGCATTTAATTCTTGCTCTCGGCGCAGGTGACGCGAGTGTTGGTGTGAAACTGTAACGTTCTGATGATGCAAGCGATGACATCATGAACACGAGACGCCTTCGTGTCCGACACACACGGATCCGAAGTGAACGAGTCGTCTCATTAAAGTCCAACACTACTCCTTTAAGATTTGACGTTTCAAATCATTTAGGAGAACTACAACTTCTCACAGACGGTAAATCAAGTATTTGCTTGTAACAAACTCCTGTGAAGCTCCAGCTCTGTGAACTTCAACAAGTACTAAAAATATTGACGGTCCGTTTTAAGAACGTCTGCAGAAGAGAAAATTAGATTTTCCTGGTAAATCCAGATATGTGTAACTCAGCGCCAGTGCATTCTCAACCATAATCCAGTTTAGAACATGGGAGCGTAAAAAAGGCCCGTCTGTAAAGACTTTTCATTCAAAAGCAAATTTGCATGTTTTGCAAACTTTTATAAAACAGAAACAGAGGTTCTCTTCTTTGCAACGTGGACTTGGTTTACTATTCGTTTTTTTCTTTAACAAATGTAAAGATGATCAAAGTCTTTCTGAACGGCCCAGCTCATAAACCTGGATCCATTTTTAACATTTTGCCATCCCATGCTTTTCATAAAACAACAAGCGCGTTTGCTGCATGTGCCGTCTGACAAATACATTCTCATCAAACCACTGCACCACCGCACCGCAAGTGGCCCAAAACTCTTACTGCTCTTTCAATAAATCACTGTAGTCAGTGAGTCGTTACCGTAATTTCCGGACTATAAGCCGCTACTTTTTTCACACACTTTGAACACCACAGCTTATACAATGCTGCAGCTAATTTATGTTGTTGGTTTTTTTTTTTTTTTTTTTGGGGGGGGGGGGGGGGGGGGGGGGGGGGTAACAAGCTTCACGCCACCAAGACATTTCTCCTCGTCACACCCGGGCGCTCACGGAGCTGCCCAATACACGTCTCTCTCAGGGGGTGGGTCCTCATGACTCAATGAGACTACCTGCATAAATAAAGGTTAAAACAATCTGACCAATGAAATTACTGAACAGGTCACAGTCGAACCAGTGGACCGAAGAGGGGAGGAGGGAACGGGACCTCCTCGTTCCCTCCTCCCCTCTTCGTTGTGCCCCCAGGGAGGGGAGCGCAGGAGGAAGATGACGATAATGATCAATGACTTCCTGGTAGTATTTTATTTTTTATCCAGCTGTGTTAAAGGCACTGTTCAAAAAAAAAAAAAAAAAACTTTATACTCGTGTATGTTAGCGCTACGTATTGTAGCATTCTGCTGCCGTTCACTGTCGGTCACATGGCCTCAGAGGGATTATGGGTAACATTTATAATAATAATAATAATAATAATGTCATCACAATGTCAGCACTGTGTGTTTCCATACAATGGCGAAATTAGTCTCTGCATTTAACCCATCCACCACCAGGTGGTGCAGTGGGCAGCTATTGAAAGCGCCTGGGAGGCTTTTGGGGATGAGGTGTGCTGCCCAGAGACACCACGTGATGTGCAGTGACTGGGGATCGAACCTGGGACTTTTGGGTCCCAAGCCGGCTGCCCTGCCTCTACACCATCTCGGCCCCCAATTTATGTTAATTGTTAATTATTGCAGTTAGCTGTTTAGCCTTGTTCTTTTAGTGATTAGTCTGTTCTTGTTAGTTCATGTGTTCATCATGTGTTAGGCCATTCAGTAACCATGAGGGAGGGAGGTTGTTGCCATGACGACCTGTGGGCTTCACTCCGAGTGTTGAACAGTAAGATAAAGTTTATAAGACGCCATCTGGTGGTTGGTTCTTGATCTACAACAAGATGCACATCTGTCAGTCGCCGTGTGCTGCCACGCTACAGTATTTAATTAAACGTTTTAAAAAATGTTTGTGTAAATATCTCATGTTCCAACATAGACACCTGCGGCTTATAGACAAGTGCGACCTATATACGCAAAAACTTTTTTTAAATGTATTTAGGGGGTGTGGCTTATCTTCAGGTGTACTCAAGTCTGGAAATGACAATATCTCTACAGGCACTGAGCAGACGGACATGAGACTTTCAGAAAGTTATCATGGACGCACATTTTCAAATCAACCTAATTCAAGATGGCCACCAGAGGTAAGCAACCGGAAACACAAAAACAACTGATTCAGTCAGTTTTACAGAGTGTGCTGAGAGTTCGTCCCAACACAGTCAGTCTGAGCAGATCCTTCGATACCGTGCGATCATGGGAGAATATACAAAAGTTTGTTTCCAAGATTTGACTGAAATGTCTATAACTTAGTTATTTTTAAACATACGATGACCTTAGATCAAACTTGTGCATGAAAAGCGTACGGACAACATATGTAGTTAATATGTGCTAATATCTGAAAATCCTCCTCAGATGATGTAACACTAGATTAGGCATTTCACTTTTAAAAAGGTTCTGAGTTATAACTCCAGGCCCATAAATGGATGAGGACATGCAGTAGCGGTTCTTCAAAGTTGTGACAAATTATCTAATTTTCTAGAAATCTGACAAATATTTAAAAATATAAACAAAAACATTGTCCAAACTTTTATCCTCAGTGATCTTTTCCCTAAAACCAATCATCTAATCACAGCATCTGACCCAAACGAACCGCATCTGAGCTGCAGCTTCTGCTTTCTGTTTACTGCAGCCTTTTTTAATCGCTTCCATCCGTTCATCCATCCGTTCATCCATCCGTCCATCCATCCATCCATCCATCCATCATCTTCCTCGTGCTCTGGACTCAGGTCTCGGGGCAGCAGCTGAACAGGGAGGTCCAGACCTCTCTCTCCACAGCCTCTTCCAGCTCTTCTAGGAGGACTCCAAGGTGTTCCCAGACCAACTGAGAGACGGAGTCTCTCCATTGTGTCCTGGGTCTTCCCCGGGGTCTCCTCCCAGTCAGACATGCCCGGAGCACCTCCCTAGGGAGGCGCCCAGGGAGCATCCTTACCAGATGAACCACCTCAACTGGCTCCTCTCCATGTGGAGGAGCAGCGGTTCAATTCCGAGTCTCTCCAAGACAACTGAACTGGACCCGCCCCCCAACAGTGAACCTCGAGGAACACGGTCGAATGTCTTCTCCAAATCCACAAAACATGTAGACTGGATGGGCAAACTCCCAAGACACCTCAAGGACTCTAGTGAGGGTAAAGAGCTGGTCCAGTGTCCCACAGCCAGGACAGAACCCACACTGTTCCATCAGCAGCTGTTATATTAAACAGAAGAACTACGTTTGGACGTTTTATGACAAAATGATGTTCCCGTCTGATTTGAGTGACCGTGGCCTGACGAGGAGTGAACCCAACGAGGGTTCGAGCAAGTTAGCCTCCAGAAACTACGTCAGTATTATGTACTAGAAAAGTACAAAACTAACTCCTGTCATTTGAAGACAAACCCCTGCAGAGTATAAAACACTTCAGGAGGGAGACAAGCAGCTGCACATGCACTCTAAATTACGCACACAAACAAAATAATCATTAAAACACTTAATTGCGCTTTCCTGTTGCATATTTTTTAACCAGTTTGTATTTTAAAGTACCCATTGCAAACTTTGAAATCAAACATAAAGTAGACTGCAAGGCGGCGCAGTATTCATCCAAAAGGGGAAAATACATTTGTCTAAAATCTGCAAATATTTACCAGTAAATTATTTTTATTGTTTTCACCCTTTGTTGTTGTTGTTAAGCACTTTGATAACAGGTTCTGTTTTAGATGTGCTCTATTAATAAAGTTGACTTGACTGTAGTGGACTGTCGTTACCCAAACGAAGCAAGACAAGAGTCCTGCTACCAGACGTACGGACAGACGACTCGCTCCAAACCACAAACAAGTTGTTCAGACTGCACCAGTACATCAACTGGTGCAGTCTGAACAACTTTACTCCAGGGGTTTCCCATACACCGATATATTGATACGCCATTTTAAAATGCAGGTACGCACTGAATGTAAACAAAGCACTTCTACCTACAAACTTTATTCAACAAATGTTTCTTAAATTCTTGTTAAAGTCCTCCCGTGCACGTTCCCGCCGTTTGGCAGCCAAATGATTGTTGGCACAACACCGGCCCACGACGTGTTTATGCATGTTCCACCTCATCAGACACATCTGGACAGATGCGACGTGTACGGCGGAAGGCAGAAGAAGAGAGCGATCATAAATCCAGGAATAACATTAAATACGCTACACTGGTTTCAAACACTGTGTTTTAGTTTCCAACGCACATTTTCCTTTAATATCGTCTTTGTTTTATATGAACTTTATTTGTGAAAAAAAAAGAAGCTAAACTAGAGCGTCCGATCTTTCACGCTGACGCACGTGTAGCTGCTCGCAGAAAAACAATTCCTCGGTCTTTGCGAGTGAAAGACAAAAACCAGTGACCCTGTCACAGTGGTGGGAGTGGGGGGATGTTCTGTGTGCGAAACGTGTGCGAAGATGAAGAACAAGTTGAACATCAGCAGTGAACCCTGAGTGACTCCTTTCAAATAGTTTCTTTGCAACTCTTTCCTGTGACGCCGTCCACTTTGACATGAAGGCGCCACAAAGTGACACAACGAGCTGCGAGCGCAGCCACGACGCGCTCCGCTCCAAACCACCCTTACTCACTGACAGGATCGAGTCCAAGCGCGTTATCACCAGTGTGCTCAGAAGTTCGATCACGTTTATTACCAGTTCATAAACCATTACACGACCCGTTGAATTAAACACGCGCGTGAAGGGTTAAGCTGCGGCCTGCAAAACAAAAGTTTCTTTAAAAACTTTTAAGAAGAATTAACTTTTTTTGTGTTCAACACAAAAACTACTCTGGGATGTAAAACGTCTGGATCTCTTGAGCCACAGTTTGAGCGGTGTAGCGGTCAAACTCCAGTGCACGTCTTTAAACGTGCACCTTTTTATTCTAAGGACTAATGCCGTGTGAGTGCTGACCTGCCAACAGCGCAACACACAACCGGGTCAAATGAAATTCAGTAAATAAATAATGCAGCGTAAGGAAGACGATCTAAGTCAGTGTTGGTTCTCGTGGTTTGACCAAGCTGGCAGGACGTGACGGCCGGACATCACTACAGCTCGTCTGTAAAAAACAGCTGATGCCAACACACACGTCACGCCAACAGCATGTGCACACGGAGCGGTTTGTCCTGAACACGCTGCACGCAGCATGACAAGTCTTTCTTTCACGACACCTTTGCAAAAGTAACATGAAAGTGAAAAAGACCAGAGTTTTCTAAATCCACAGCAACTTCTGGATGTAAATACTCATTTTCACAGTTTGTGCAGGTTCCTATCAAGCGGAGAACATGTGCACGTGCACTGCTGATGGTGCTCGCCATCACTGCTGTCGACCGCTAGTTAACCAGAGGCCACGTGAGTTGCTCTTCAGCTAACCGGCTGAGGACGGGCCCTGACGCTTCACTATTATTCTGTTTAAACCCTGGGACACATACGAAGGGGAAGCCAGTTAACCAGTGGTTAGAATTACTGACAGGAACATCTGGATTATTGCGACGTCGTTATTTCATCTATGTAGTGGAGCTGCACTTGCAGGGAAACCACGTGATTGCAATATTAGTGTTGAATACTGCATTATTGATTGTGATAAACGTGCACGTTCTCCAACACCCTCCGCCTGCCGGCATTTAGACGAGCAGGGCTTCATTTCACGGCCAAATCTAGAACTTTGAAAAACTTTCTGCGGTTTTGATATTGTACGCACTAATATTGCAATATCAAATATTTTGGTGCATTATACTTTAGATTAGACGAGGTCTCGTCGATTTCGGTCTGTCTTCGTTTAAGCTGTTGTGTAGTGATGTCCACGCAATGCGTGTGCTGCAGACTCTGCGCACGTTTCCGGACGTTCCTCTGTTTTGGAGCGTGGCCGCTCCTGAAGCAGAACATTTTTATAGTGAACTGGTTATTCTGGGGAGGGGGACAAAAGAAAAACTTCTACTTTACAGCCACTTGAGCTCGACGCCGGGGCGCTGATGCAGTTCCAGTGCCCAGTTCCAGCGCGTTTTCATTTTTCTCATTCTTCCACCTAAACCCTGTTCCAAGCGTATTTGTTGACGTGCACGGACGACGTCCAGCCTGCTGCACGTGTCTCCAGTTTGCTTTGCTTTGTTTACATCGAGCGCATACCCGCATTTCAGTACAGCGTACAAATATAAGTGGGAAAATAACTCTCAAACTGGTTCAGGGTCACTTTTTTTACATTCGCTTTAAAACTTGGGAGAACTTTGACATTCCCTGGCATCAGGTTGTTCTCATACCTGGCTGCTGAGTCTGAGCACCAACTTGATTCTGGATACTTTGAGACATTTCCAGCTGCCCCTGCAGGTGGAGTGGGGGTGTGGGGTCATGACCTACCTGCTCTCTGGAAATGCAAGGCAGCGAGGGTCTCCGAGGCATTTTACAGCTTCCATAATAGCTGGTGGACGTTTCCCCCAGAGAAACGCAGCTGGAGCGTCTCCTGGGTCGGATCACCGGCACCTTCTCCTCGGCGCTGGCCGGCCCGCTCGGCGCCTCCCTCGGCTGGTAGCAGCGGTCGAAGCCGATCCCGCACAGGGAGCCCGAGAGCCCCGCAAAGCACGCGCACAGCGGCCGCAGCGTTGCGGGCAGGGCGCTCAGGCTGGTGAGGGACAGCAGCCACACGGCGCTGGCGAACACCAGCACGAGCACGCTGTGTTTGAGCTTCAGCGTGGGGATGAGCGTGAGCAGCCCCACGCAGCCCAGCACGAAGAACAGCCTGCCCACCATGTGCATGTGGTGCGGGTCCTCTCCCCACTGCAAGAAGCGCACGACCAGAAAGTCCCCGAGGAAGCAGGAGGCAGGCAGCGACAGGAGCCACGGCTTGCTGCTCTGCTGCTTCTTCCTCCTCAGGTAAAAGGTCAGGAAGAAGAAGGCGCATCCGATGCTGAACAGGGGGCTGACGGACTGCGAGAAGCCGGACACTAAAGTCCGCAAATCCCCCGGCGAGTCACTTTGCAGGCTCCTGGAAACGAGGAACGAAACCGCGAACACGACGAGCGCGCCGACGTGGAGAGCCGAGACCTTCAACAGTTTGGAATTGAAAATGTCCTCGTTGCAAATCCTGCACACGGTGAACAAAAAGCCCCTGTGGTGGTCCTGGTGAAGGGGGGTGACGCAGCTCTTCACGTAGCCGTTCCTCAAGCCCTCCGAGCTGTTTACACTTCCAGACCCGTCCTGGTGCCTCGTTTTCCCGTGCAAGAGCTCGCCTTCCTCCCGCGAAGCCATGGCCCGAGTCCGGCTCCTCGTGTCCGCACGAAAGACCCCCTCTCTTCAACTATTCACGGAGGATTAGCGCTGAACTACATGACTGCGAACGCACTCCATGGTCACTCAAACGTGCTCCAGGACTTGGACTAAAGAAAGAAGGTGAGATGTTGTTTTTACACGGACCGGGCTCTCCGTCGCCGCCTAGCGGCCACAACCCGAACTGCAGCTGGTCCGACCACGAGCTGCGTCGATGGAAACAACACTCTGAAGGACAATAAGTCAACATTCTGCCGATTTGATTTAGAAAAACTAGATTTTATTTGGTCCCATGGAAAATTACATCACCGCCAAAACAATATATAAAAGTTTTAGTTTATTTTATGTTCATTTAGGAACCGTTGAGGCACATTTTGCTTGGCAGCATTTTGAATGTAAGTATGAAATCCATCCATTATCTTTTACCAGCTTCTTCCTTTTTGGGTCGAAAAATGTATCCTGATTTATGTGGTGCAATTTGAAAGATACTCCTGTAGTTTTCCAGACATATGTATAATATTTGACTTTTTTAAGTCCCTTTGACTATTTCTGTAGGTAAACGAACACATATGGTAGTTGGCATCTGATCACAAATGTGGCTTAAACTTTTAGGTAAAAACACTTTAACTATTCATATAAGAAAATATATTCTTTGTTGTTTCTTACTTTTTAAATAGTTTCCCAAAGGTACATTTAAACAAATTCAATTAAATATACTTGAGGCTTTGAAATATGTATTATCTAAACGATTACACACACAAACACATATATATATATACACATATATATATATATATATATATATATATATATATATATATATATA
>NC_056499.1:3300650-3309639 GCF_014905685.2 Nematolebias whitei
CTTCCTGCATCTGGAGGTGTAGATGTCTGTGATGGTGGGGAGGCTGACTCCAACATCTTCTGTGCAGCCTTCACCACTCTCTGCAAAGCTTTTCCTTTATTTAAAAACAGAAAATTATGTTGTTGACAATACAATCAATAACATAAATGTGAGGAATACTACTTTTAGGGTTCATAGGCAAACTCCATTCCAGAATTGCGCCGCTCAAGGTAGCTGCATGTTGGAGTAGCTCTCTTACATTCATTCTGAGATTTTGCTTTTTAAAATTTTAATTATTAATTTTTCTGGATGTAAATCACTTTTTTTTCTGGATGATTACTGCCTCTGATATCAGATGCTGTGCTGCTGGAAGGCTTTTTACTGAAACCTTTTTTACTTTTGGACATTTGTTATGATGCGTAACCATAACAACAAGGTGGTTTTCTACAACTGGGAGCTGCTGCTTATCATCTCAAAGGCTCAAATAAGACCTCAACTACAGCCCCAAATCCCAAATGATTTGAAAAGGAGGTGCCGTGGATGCATTACCGTTTACCTGGAGGCTGTGCTCAAGTGCCTGACCGCCGAGATCTTGGAGGTAGCGGAAAAGAATGCTCGTGACAGCGGGAGGACCGAGATCGTCCCCTGGCACCTGCAGTTAAGTCTGCAGCGACGAAGAGCTTGGCAGGCTGCTGGGAGAAATGGCCATCGCTCGGGGAGGAGCGCTGCCGGCATTCAGACAGTTCTGTTGCCCAAGAGAACGAGAGGTCTGCTGGGTCTGGGTGGACAGATGGGCATCTGCAGCCAGTTTCTTCAGATCTGCTGTGGGACAGACTGCTACAAAAGCTCCTTCCTGCCCAAAGCCATCAGCATCTAGGGCAACTCTAATGAAACCAATACACCATACCATACCATACCAATTTATTTATATAGCACTTAAAACAGCAACAAGGCCAACCAAAGTGCTGTACAAAAGAACACAAACATGCACAGCAGACAGGAAAACATAAAATAGAAATACAGATACAAATAGCAGCAGAAGCTAACTAAAATGGCCAACAGCGTAGAGAACAGACCGGGCCAAAACAAATCACACCATGTTAAAGGCAAGCGAATAGAAGTGGGTCTTCAAGCGAGACTTAAAGACTGAGAGTGTGGGAGCCTGCCGGACACTCAGTGGCAACTCATTCCACAGTCGTGGACCTGCAACAGAGAAAGCCCTGTCACCTCTGAGCTTACGACGGGTTTCTGGGACTGAGAGAAGCATCTGGTCTGCTGACCTCAGAGAGCGCGGTGGGACATATGGCTGCAGAAGATCAGTGAGATAGGATATAATATGAGCTACAGCAATTGATTTCCCGTTGGGATTAATAAAGTATTCTTGGATTGAATTGAAATAAATTTGTAGCAGTGAAAGGAAAAGTGGTGACTGGTTACAACTTGACAGATTATGTCCTGATACATGCTCAATAATCCAGGTAGAAAAATCCAAAAAAGTTCAATCTGGTCCTCTGGACATTCAAAACGTTTTGCTTTTGTTTTTTTTTTGAATGTCCAGAGGACCAGATTGAACTTTTTTGGATTGACAGATTATGGTTCTTTTAACGTCGCGCGTTTGAGCCTTCAGGGACACCGTAGCAGTGATGTGGCGCTGTCAGAGTGTTTCTTCCACGTCATTAGGAAGTAGCGGAGAGTGGAGGTGCGCGTTCGGCATCCGGAGCTCTTCGTTCTTTTTTTACACCTGTAAATACCTGCTCTTGATTATTAAAGGCTACATTTGAAGATAAGAACCGTGCAGCAAGTAGGTCATGTAGCTTAATTTTATTCTAACGTGAACTATTTTCCCTTTTGGCGTCGTTAGGCGGTAAACTGCTAGCTGACGTTGCTGTCCTCCATTCCAATGGTCTGCTAAGCTACCTAGCTAACGCTGGCTGTTTATCTGTGAATTTATCTTCTAGCTTGCGGTGTAGATAAACGTTAGAGATGTTTGTGGTTCTGCTTGCAGCTGTTTAGTGTTTCAAGTAACGACATTTGACGCAAGAGCAGCTTTCGTGTGTTTTAGCTGCGCGATCTGTTAAAACTGCTGATTAGCATTAAGCTGATTAGCATTCTTGTGTAAAATGTTGGGAGATACTAAACAGCTGCATTAAGCTCATATTGGTCACTGCTCTTTGTACCCTGTCCGTTAAAACGAAAACAGATGAAGTAGTGAAAATTATAGATTTATTAATGAGTAAACAAACTATTTATGAAACAAGCTTTGTAGTTGCTCTTATGATCAGGTGTCATTTGTTCTTGCCATATGTTCTGCATTACTTATAATTAATTTTATACTCAAAACAGGAGAAAAAATAAATACATTTCTTTGTTTTGTTTTAGTCGTAAACGTCAAGTTGCTAATAAAAAGTAATTGTTTACTCTAAAACATTTTTCTTATCGTTTGACGCCAATACATCATTAAAGAGACCAGAACAAACTATATTGTGACAATTAACTTGTGGTAATATTAGTTGTAATGATCTTTAGTGTTTGTTGGGCCTGCAGGAGCTTGGCGGTCAGTGCCACCGTCTTGAAAGCCTGAGGTTGCGGGTTCAAGCCCAGCTTGCATCAGGCATAAAACAATTACCACATCTATGCGAGATCACCGACTCTGCAGAAGGAAGCAGTCAGAAACTCAGTCCTTCAGTGTTGTTCACATCTTCAAACACGTTTCCTGATCTTGTTGGAAGTGCCATTTATACACAAACGCCACAAAGAAACTCAAATTTACTACCATAGGTACTCCTGATGCATGCTCATACCATAGGTACTGCAGTACAGTTTGAAATTATTGTACGTTGCATGACGTTTTAACGGGCGTGTGCATCTGAAGTCGCTTATAAGTGAGGAGCACATTGTGAGGCTCAGTATTTTACCAACTACATGTTGACTTGTGAACTGGGAATGTTGGGATTGAGCCAGCAACTTTCCAATGAAAACACAACAAAAATAACTTTACAGCTCTTGGTGCAAATCCTGATTTAATTACCTCAGACTGCGGAAACATGTCAGCTTTAGAAAATGTCCAATTCATCAATTTTGATACAAAAAACAGTTGTTTTCTTTTTGTTGTGATTTTCTTTGCTTTATTTTCTAGTTGTTTACTCAAAGCAGTTTAGATGTTGATGTCTTGATAACTTTATCATATTTTTATCCATGTTTGATGCTATTTGTTACCAATCCTTGTGTTCTGTTTTTTGTGTATTTTATAAATAGCAACTTTTATCAAGATTCTTCTACATCGATCCGAGCCCCAGCAGCAAAAATGACGGCTGCAGAAAACGTTTGTTACACTCTGATCAATGTCACGTCTGACTCGGAGCCCCCTTCTGAAGTCAGCTTAAAAACAGATTTAGGTAAAAAAAAAATAATAATAATAATAATTGCCAAGTCTTGTTCAAATTAAAAATATAACTATATTGTTGAACATAATATGAATCTTTTTCAGAGAAAGGAGAGATCAAAGCAAAGACTGAGGCCCTGAAGAAAGTCATAATTATGATCCTGAATGGCGAGAAGTTGCCAGGACTATTGATGACTATAATTCGTTTTGTGTTGCCACTTCAAGACCACACCATCAAGAAGCTGCTGCTCGTCTTCTGGGAGATTGTTCCCAAAACGACTCCAGATGGCAAGCTGCTGCAAGAGATGATTCTGGTCTGTGATGCCTACAGAAAGGCAAGTTGAGACGTACTCGTGGGAATTTAGCAAGTTTTTGTGACTTTCTTCCATACGATTTTTAGTAAGAATAGTAAATGAACAACTAAAATGTTAATATGGTTAGAACTTTATTCTCAGTGTATTTAACTAGTAATTTTGAACTCGTTGGTTGAAATTTTAATTTTAGGACCTACAGCATCCTAATGAGTTCATCCGTGGCTCCACTCTGCGTTTTCTGTGCAAGCTGAAAGAGTCTGAGCTGCTTGAGCCTCTCATGCCAGCCATCCGGGCCTGCTTGGAGCACCGTCACAGCTATGTGCGTCGAAATGCTGTCCTGGCCATATATACCATCTACAGGTACCACCACTGTAAAATATTTGAGGTTGTCCTAATACATAAAGATCCGCTCTGCTCATTTGTTACCAATCTGATCATTTCAGGAATTTTGAGCATCTCATCCCAGACGCTCCGGAGCTGATCCATGATTTTCTGGTCAATGAAAAGGATGCCAGCTGTAAGAGAAATGCTTTCATGATGCTGATTCATGCTGATCAGGTTTGTAGCACATTTTTCTCCTCGACGTGTTTGTGCAGTTTTGTGCCACAGATCTCCAAAATCAGTGACAAAAATCTTGCTTCAATTATGTCACATTCCCTTAGGATCGAGCTCTGGATTACCTCAGCACGTGTATTGACCAAGTTCACACTTTTGGTGACATCCTGCAGCTGGTCATTGTGGAGCTGATTTACAAGGTGAGTCAAGACTCTTATTGGTCCAGCTCAGGCTTTGAGACAAACTGGAATGAAGTCGGACCAAATTAAATCTCTGGCTTCTTCCTGTCCGTTAGGTTTGTCATGCTAACCCTTCTGAGCGCGCTCGGTTTATCCGTTGCATCTACAACTTGCTGCAGTCTTCGAGCCCAGCTGTTAAATACGAGGCTGCTGGTACTCTTGTGACCCTCTCCAGTGCCCCCACAGCCATCAAGGTGCATCTTCACTTTTACTATTGTGCTAAATGTCCTAATATTGTTGTGCACTGAAGCAGCTCATAGCCAGAAATGTCTTGCGTACGTCCCATTTGAATGATTTTTTGCTCCGTTGGCCTCCAGGCTGCTGCACAGTGCTACATTGATTTGATCATTAAGGAGAGTGACAACAACGTGAAGTTGATTGTTCTCGATCGTCTCATTGAATTGAAGGACCATCCTACTCATGAGCGTGTGCTTCAGGTAGGTTTAAAAGTACTCTTGTCTTTTTTTTATTATTATTATTATTATTAAAAATTAAGTTATAAAAATTAAGACATAAATGTTAGTTGTAGTACTGACAGCTTTATTCTAATATTACACCTTTATTAATCTAAACTTATTATAACATAGTAATTGTTTACTTACCCTGTCAGTAGTTTATGAAAATACAGTAAAGGTTTTTGTCCTGATGCTGCTCAATGATCCAGGTAGATGAATCTAACGAGGTTGAGTCGGGTCCTCTGGATGGATTCTTCTTTGTTGAAACGTTTCGTCTTTTATCCAAAAGACTTTTTGTTAAACTGTTGTGTGTGCAAGGTGCTAAAACTTGTTTTAATCAGCACAACTTTGTCTTTGTACAGGACCTGGTGATGGACATCCTGCGTGTCCTCTGCACTCCTGACCTGGAAGTCAGAAAGAAGACCTTGCAGCTGTCGCTCGACCTTGTGTCATCTCGTAATGTAGAGGAGGTCGGTTCCAAGTGCATTTTTGTTGTTTCCCTTCTTGCACGGATACAGAGCAAAGATGTTCTTTACTGCAACAACATCATCTGCTTGTCTTTCAGTTGGTGATTGTTTTGAAGAAGGAGGTGATCAAGACGAACAACGTGACCGAGCATGAAGACACTGATAAATACAGGCAGCTCTTGGTGCGAACGCTCCACTCTTGCAGTGTGCGCTTCCCTGACATGGCAGCCAACGTCATACCTGTGGTCAGTTCCTAATAAACACCCTAAAAGAGAAAAAAGGTCTCAGCACTTCTTAATTCTTATTACATTTAGTTCAGCAGATCCTAGCTGCTATGAGTGTTTTGTGTGTTTTAAAGCTGATGGAATTCCTGAGTGACACTAACGAAGCAGCTGCTGCTGATGTGCTGGAGTTTGTTCGAGAGGCCATCCAGAGGTTCGACAACTTAAGACCCCTGATCATCGAGAAGATGCTGGAGGTGTTTCATGCCATCAAAACTGTCAAGTAAGACTTCAGAACCACATTTTTAATTATTATTATTTTTAAATTAAACCTTTATTTGACCAGATAAATAACCCATTGAGATCAAGACCTCTTTCACAAGGGTGACCTGGTCAAGAACAGGCAGCAGCACACGCCATAAAAAAACAAAAACAAGTAACCAGATTAGAGTAAGACTTCAGAAATATATAAAAATATACACTATATATATAAAAACACACAGTATAACAGTAAATATCAACAATTGCAATAAATAATAATCTAAAACAATAACAATTTAAGATCTAAAACACAGGCACTGTTGACAATATATCCTTTGTTGTTTTTTAAAAGTTTGCAAAAAGCACTCAAAGTAACAAGTTCTGTCAGTTTTAATTCAGCTTGCAAGGCGTTCCAAGCTGAGGGACAGAAAAGCTAAAAGCTTCCGTACCCTTTTCTGTTCGCACACGAGGAACATGAAGATGAGCAGTCCTTGGAGCGTAAGGCAGAACCACTGTCCATTCTTCGAATAAAAGTACATAAATAATGCGGAAACAGGCCAATAAAAGACTTGTACACCAAAGTCCTGCAACGCACATGTCGCCTGTTAAACAGGGAAGACATACTGGTTTTAAGATGGAGATCACAGTGATGAGTAAGGTAGCTACAACCAGTAATAAATCTTCATGCACAGTGGGTACACTGGATTCAATGACTGTAGACAACTGCTTGAAACACACATAAACAACATCATAGTCAAGTACTGGCAAAAAAGTAGTTGATCAAAAGCTTCCTTGCTCTAAGGGAGAAACACGATTTGTTTCTAAAGAAGAACTCGAGCTTCACCCTTAATTTGGAGATTAGGTGTTTCACACGAGATTTAAAAGAAAGCTCCTCGTCGATAATTAAACCCAGGTATTTATAACAGGAGACCCTCTCAAGAACTTTACCTTGGGCAGTTTTTATTAAAGGGATATTCTCCAATGGGACAGACAACTTTGAAAAACAAAACCATTTTAGATTTATCAGCATTTAAGACCAATTTTAGTTGCTCGAGACGAATCTGCACCTCATCAAAATCAGCCTGTAAGAATTCAAGTGCCTGATCAATTGAATTAGAACAACAGTAAATTACACAATCATCAGCATAAAAGTGGTAGGAGGCATTTTGCATATTTTCACATGCAGTAATGTAAATTGTAAATAAGATGGGCCCCAAGACAGAGCCCTGGGGTACTCCCTTTTTTACTTTAAGAAAACTTGAACTTACTCCATCCATCTGTACACACTGTGTCCTATTTGCCAAATCTCCAAACCAGTAAGATGCTTCTGATGCCCAGTTTGAGAAGAATATTTACCAGGATAGTGTGATCCACCGTATCAAAAGCCTTGGATAAATCAATAAACAATCAAAAGCCTTGGATAAATCAATAAACAATCAAATGCCTTGGATAAATCGATAAACAGAGCACAGCAAACCTGTTTTGAATCCAGTGCCTCAAACGCATCATGTAAAACGTTTAGAGCAGCAGTTGCTGTGATGTTTCCTAAAACCGGACTGAAAAGAGTTTAAAAGATTTTCTAAAAATGATTTCAGTTGATCACAGACCAACTTTTCAAACACTTTTGCTGAAACACATAATTTCGAGATGGGTCTATAATTGTTCACAATTGTTCACCTCCTTTTAATAATGGAAGAACGAATGCAGATTTTTAGACTTCAGGAACTTTGTTTGTGATGAGGCTTAGATTAAAAATACAAGTTAAAGGCTCATCGATCAAATCAGCAGCTAATTTTAGAAAGAAAGAAAAATCCATTTGTTGGTGTTAGACAAAAATCTTTGGCTTGTTTGTGTTTCTCATTTAAGTGTAATAAAAAATAGTTCATCTGTGTGTAAGCAATCCATTATGTAATTAGTGGTTTCCAGTAAGAAATCAAAATCTTTGCAAGCTAAATGGAACTGAACTGCTGATTCAAGCATCGTGTGTTTTCTGTTTAGCAACTGCTGTTCTGTGAAAGAGCTTGTGAGACAGTGGTTCCGGTACATTTCAGTGAACGTAGGGCTGTGTTGTGATGGAAGTCTTTGAGAAATCGTAGTTTTATATTAGATGTTCTCAAGGTTTGAAAAGTGCATAAATAAAGAGCTCATAAAGACTGAAACTTAATATTACTTAATGTTCACAAAATGTTTGTATCTGGTTTTATAAAGAGAAGATGTGACTTAAAGATTCACAGTTCCTCTGAATCTGCCGGAACATTCTGTAATGTGCAACAATTTTCAGTCAGGTCATCTGGACAGTTTCTTTTTTTTGTGCTGAAACGTTTCACCTTCCATCCAGAAGGCTTCATCAGTCAAGGAAACACAAGACAAAACTAATTCTTCCCCCAACAGCTTACTCCTTACACTTCTTGTGTGTTTCCTTGAATGATGAAACCGTCTGGATGGAAGGTGAAAAGTTTCAGCACAAAAAAAAACTGTCCAGATGACCTGACTGAAAATTGTTGGATTATATACCTGGATTATTGAACATGGACTTTGCTGCTTTGCATTTACTTACTTTTCATTTTATGCTTTTATGACTGTTTATCGATGTGTGTACCTCATCTGAGGTTTCTGTCAAAAACATGAAGAGTCCTTGTGACTCATGAGACTAACCTGTAGAAATAAAGGATGAATATCATCAGTATAGATATAGAGAGAGATAGAATTATATAATTTAAATATTTTATTTAACCGGCATACAGGTAGTCTTATTGATTCACGAGGACTTATTTTCAAGAGACCTATTGTAGACGGACAACATATGGTACAGACTAAAATATACACCTATAAAAGCAATTAAAATAAAGTGTTTAAAAAAACACTGGCCCTGTTTGCACCGGGGTCCTGTTTGCAGCACGGTCCTGTTTGCACCGGGGTCCTGTTTGCAGCACGGTCCTGTTTGCAGCACGGTCCTGTTTGCACCGGGGTCCTGTTTGCAGCATGGTCTTGTTTGCAGCATGGTCCTGTTTGCAGCATGGTCCTGTTTGCAGCATGGTCTTGTTTGCAGCACGGTCCTGTTTGCACCGGGGTCCTGTTTGCAGCATGGTCCTGTTTGCAGCATGGTCTTGTTTGCA
>NC_056499.1:3309649-3309895 GCF_014905685.2 Nematolebias whitei
TCCTGTTTGCAGCATGGTCCTGTTTGCAGCATGGTCTTGTTTGCAGCGGGGTCCTGTTTGCAGCGGGGTCCTGTTTGCAGCGGGGTCCTGTTTGCAGCGGGGTCCTGTTTGCAGCGGGGTCCTGTTTGCGGCGGGGTCCTGTTTGCGGCGGCACGGTCCTGTTTGCGGCGGCACGGTCCTGTTTGCGGCAGCACGGTCCTGTTTGCGGCAGCACGGTCCTGTTTGCGGCAGCACGGTCCTGTTTGC
>NC_056499.1:3309905-3311416 GCF_014905685.2 Nematolebias whitei
TGTTTGCGGCAGCACGGTCCTGTTTGCGGCAGCACGGTCCTGTTTGCAGCAGCACGGTCCTCTTTGCAGCACGGTCCTGTTTGCAGCATGGTCCTGCCAGCAGTGTGACTCTTTTAGGATGTAAAGTTTCATTTAGGAAAAGTGACACTTGTGGAACTTTGCTGTTTTCATTTGCAGTTCGTTCTCTGGACCACAAAACAAATTCACCTTTAAAATATTTTAAACGTGTATGAAGTGGACTTTGAAGAAAGTAAAAGAACTCTGTTGTGTTCAGTTTATCATTTTCAGTTTAGTTTGACATCTGTTGTTGGGGATCTGTATAAAACTGTGCCACGGCTTGCATGTTTGATCTTTGTAACAATTACTTTGTTTCAGGATTTACAGGGGAGCACTTTGGATTTTGGGAGAATACTGCAGCACCAAAGAAGACATTCAGAGTGTGATGACAGAAGTGCGCAGGTCTCTGGGAGAGGTATGTTTTGTTTCTACATAGTTCTGAGATCTTTGTACAACCAAAGTGAACTCGTCAGTCCCTGCTTAGAGCTGTGACGAGTGTCTTGCACCTTTCTGTGATTCAAGCAGATCCCGATAGTGGAGAATGAGATCAAGAAGGAGACGGGCGAGTTGAAACCAGAAGATGAAGTTAGTGCAGCTCCAGCTCAGAAATTAGTCACAGAGATGGGCACGTACGTGACGCAGAGTGCCCTGAGCTCCTCCAGGCCTTCAAAGAAAGAAGAAGACCGGTAAGAATTGGATTATATTCATGAGTTTCATTGACTTGAACTAGTTTTCTTTATTGCGTGTAATGTTTTTGTCTTTTTACTAGGCCTCCACTACGAGGCTTTTTGATGGACGGAGACTTCTATGTGGCAGCTTCATTGGCCACCACGCTAACCAAAGTGGCTCTGCGCTACGTTTCAATTGTTCAAGACAAAAAGAAGCAAAATGTAAGCTCTTGTGTTGCCACGCCACTAAAAGCTCATTCATTCCCTTTTGCTGGTTTCTTTAACCGCTGCTCTTTTAATGTCTCTGTAGTCATTCGTCGCTGAAGCCATGCTGATCATGGTCACTGTGCTGCACCTGGGCAAGTCCTCTCTGCCCAAGAAGCCAATTACAGACGACGACGTGGACCGCATTTCGTTATGCCTGAAGGTTCTGTCGGAGTGCTCACCGCTTATGAATGACATTTTCAACAAGGAGTGCCGCAAATCCCTGTCACATATGTTGACCGTCAGGCTGGAGGAGGAGAAGCTGTCTCAGAAGGTAATGACAGACACGGTTTGAACCACCTAAATTAAGATCAAAACCAGCTCTTAATGATTAATAATGCAGCAATGAACACTTGTGGCTGTGGAGTGTGTGACACGTCTGTAAAATAAATATTAAAAAAATATATATATACATGTATGTGTATGTATGTATGTATGTATGTATGTATGTATGTATATATATATACATACATACATACATTTATTTATGTATATATATATATATATATATATATATATATA
>NC_056499.1:3311816-3325851 GCF_014905685.2 Nematolebias whitei
ATATATACATATATACATAAATAAATTTAAATTAACCTAGATCAGAGCTCTAAACTTTTTCAGCTTTGGCCATTAGTATTTATATCAGCTGACACAAGATTGTAATAATGTTTTTCTTGTCTAATTTGACATAATAAATGTGTATAATTCACTTCTTCATTCAATATATTAGGCACAATATTACAGTAACCACTTTCTTCATCTGTGTACTAGAGTACACAGATGCACTACACTGTAATTTGTATTTTATCTGTTTTTATAAATATAATTCTTGTTGGCTTTCTACACCAAAGAACCCAAATATTGGATTTTTGTCACGAATGCTTTTATATTTTATTAGAATGAGAAGTGATAATATTTGAGCTAATATTGATGAAGTCTCTGCAGGTATTTCAAATGTTTGACAGACAAATGTAAATATTAACCCACAAAGTATTTCAGCTCTTAAATGATGAGTCGGAAGAAAACTGGACGTGTGTTTCTCGTACTAACTCGCAGAAAGAATCGGAGAAACGCAACGTGACGGTGCAAGCGGACGACCCAATTTCCTTCATGCAGCTCACAGCCAAAAATGAGACGACCTCGAAGGAAGACCAGTTTCAGCTTAGCCTGCTGGCTGCTATGGGGAACACTCAGAGGAAGGAGGCTGCTGACCCTCTCGCCTCCAAACTCAACAAGGTACACCATAAATTCAACAGAGCACCCTGCTTTATGCCTAAAGCTTAGCTGTTTGGACAAGAAAAGAAAATCTTATTAAAAAAAAAAGTCATTTACCACAAAGTGGTGTTTTGACCACAGTTGGATGGATGGCACATATTTCTGTTTAAAAATTCCAAAAAGTTTCCACTTGTAATTAATTTACATTTCATTATTCTCTGCTGCTTGTTTGACAAAGTTTGTTTTTATTTAGTTCCATGAGAGATGACAAATGAAATGCTCCTTTGTAAACCCCAGGTGACGCAGCTGACGGGTTTCTCAGACCCAGTGTACGCTGAAGCCTATGTTCACGTCAACCAGTATGACATCGTGCTGGATGTGCTGGTGGTCAATCAGACAAGTGATACTCTTCAGAACTGCACCCTTGAGCTGGCTACTTTAGGTGGGTGCTGTTTATTTACCACCTCTCTGTGCACGGCCGTGGTTTCAAACTGTTCCTGAACATTTGTGTTGCTTCTTTGCACTAAGCTGAGCCGTTCCTCTGCAGGGGATCTTAAATTAGTTGAAAAGCCCTCACCTCTAACTCTGGCCCCTCATGACTTTGCGAACATCAAGGCTAACGTCAAGGTGGCTTCTACTGAGAATGGCATAATATTTGGCAATATTGGTAAGAGATTAGTTTCTGTTGCCCATGAAAATGTATTCAACTCATTTAAATAACCAGTTCGATTCCTTCCTCGCAGTCTATGATGTGTCTGGAGCTGCTAGTGACAGAAACTGCGTTGTCCTCAGCGACATCCACATCGACATCATGGACTACATCCAGCCAGCCTCCTGCACAGATGCAGAGTTCAGACAGATGTGGGCAGAGTTTGAGTGGGAAAACAAGGTACGCTTTGCCTCCGCTTTACTAAAAACTCAACAGATTTATTCTGCTTTGTTGAAGACCATGTTTTTGTGCCGCACTCCACTTTGGCAGGAGAAGAAATTCCAGGCATCCCAAGACTGAAACAAAATTAATCAAACTTAACTAATAAAAGATTAACTTATTTTCTTCTTGGTAAATTGTGTCCAGCGTGTTACTTGTTTTGTGACATTTTGTCTCCAGAGTGTTCTTTTTTTTTTTTTTTTTGGGCTGAGCTTTTTTTAAAAGGAAGAACTAAACAGAACCTTGACTTTGCTCCATCAAGAACATCTGCTCCATCATCTGTATTAATTTAAAAATAACCTCTGGTTCCATTATAATGAAGTGTAATCTGAGCACAGAAACCCCTTCAAGTAAAAGGTTATGAGTTTGGTATTATCACGACGTTAACGGCATCAATGGGACTTTTCTTTGTATCATCGTTAAAAAAGAACAGAAATACACTCGAGTCTGTTAAAAGAAACATTTTCTGAAAACATTGGAAGCTTATGTTGCATCAGTGAGGGTTGTAGTTATCACATTAGTTTTATTTTCTTCTTAGCAGATGCTGATTTTTAAAACGTTTGATTTAAACTCCGTGAGGGGTTGAGCTGCACTGAACAGAATGATTTGCATGGAATTATCAAATGAACTATAAAACCAGCCGGCTGGTTGAAGAGTTTCTTTCTTCTGTTTGTTGTAGGTGACGGTGAACACCAACATCATAGATCTGAATGAATACCTCCAGCACATCCTGAAATCCACCAACATGAAGTGTTTGACACCTGAAAAGGTAGGTGTGATGTGTGGCTTGTTTTTTCGTTTCCAGCTGGTGCATCTTGAAGTAGTTTGTATCTTTCATGTATTTCTCTGGGACAGTGCTGCAGCAAAGTCTCTTCCTTTTTGTCTTGAAAACCAGGCCCTCTCCGGCTTCTGTGGCTTCATGGCTGCTAACCTTTACGCTCGCTCTATCTTCGGAGAAGACGCCCTGGCTAACGTCAGCGTCGAGAAGCCCATCCACCTGGGGCCCGAGGCACCGGTCAGCGGACACATACGCATTAGAGCCAAAAGTCAGGTGGGTCACAGCTGCTGCTCCGAGTGTTTTTATTCTTTTGATCAGAGAACTAAAGGCTGGCCTGAATTTCTTTGCCCTAAATATTAACAGTGCAGGTCGTTCATCTTTTAGGGAAGTGTGAGATTGTCATGTAGACATAAAACAACAAAATCAGTCTGCATTGAACCCATCACACCTGAGAAGCAGCCAGGTGGAGCAGTGGGCAGCTATGCAAGCGCCCGGGGAGTTTTATCAGATTATAACTCAGATAAAATGTTTTTTAAGGACAAATGTGATGTAACCTGCAGCACCTGATGTTGTCGTTTTGTATCTGGTCATGCGTGTTGTAATAAATCCTGTTTCCTTCTACAGGGAATGGCTCTGAGTCTGGGTGACAAGATCAACCTCTCCCAAAAGAAATCGAACATGTGAAACGGCTGCCGCTCTCTTGTCATCTATCCAACAACCTTTTTTTTTTCCAAATCACAAGAGTCAAGACAGTTATTTACTTTTGTTGCTTTGTTTCCCGCGTATTAGTGTTTTTTTGTACATCTCCTTGTTGTAAACGCTACATTTCTGCAGTCTTCCTTCTTTGTCCTCCTCAATTTTCATTAAACCCACATATTAAAACAAAATCTGTCATTTTATTTAACAAATACTTAAACGTTTCCAAAGAATTTGTTACAGCCGTGCCCTCTGCGTCACACATTTGTTTCTCTACTAATTAAAATTCCCCACATTCCTCTTGTGATATCTCGCACAGCGTGAACTCATTAGTTTGTTCTGTCCGTACCCCCCAAACTGACTAAAACGCAATTTATTCAAAGCATAGGTCAGGTTTTTTTTTTAAAACTATGAAATAGTTTCTAATTTAAGCAAAGTGTAAAGTTCACTCTGATAATGACGTGACGGCTTTGAGTTGGCACAGGTGTGAATGTTCCACTGCCCTCCTGTTTATAATTTATGAGCAAAGGGACATTTCTGGGAACTGACTCGTCTACAGGGTCACAACCTTGGTCATACGTTCACAATATCTAGAGAATCTGGTCCTCCTGGGGGGTGGGATAAGGGCGGCAAGGTTGCTTTGAGGTCAGAACTTCAGCTGTGAAAATAAACAGTGGGTTATCTACCGACATCTTTTCATGTAATCTAGATCTTTTAGTGTAGTATTTGAAGTATTTGTACAAAGATTTATACTATATATATATATATATATTTATTTATTCTGTATATACATTATCTTTTCAACTAAATTACTGAGATGTATAAAAACCATTTTCAGTCGGTAATTTTTCGGTAGTCGGTGCAGCCAGGGGGTGCAGAGTCCGGTTCAGTGTCCTCAGGATTCCACCTCTGCTCTTTGCAGATGATGTGGTCCTGTTGGCGTCATCGTGCCGTGATCTTCAGCTCTCACTGGAGCGGCTCACAGCCGAGGAGAAGCAGCACCTCCACATCCGAGACCATGGTCCTCGGTCAGAAAAGGGTGGATTGCTCTCTTTGGGTCGAGGGTGAGGTTCTGCCTCAAGTGGAGGAGTTCAAGTATCTCAGGGTTTTGTTCACGAGTGAAGAAAGGAGCGTGAGATTGACAGACGTCTTGGTGCAGCGTCTGCAGTATTGTGGACTCTGTACCGGTCCGTTGTGGTGAAGAGGGAGCTGAGCTGTAAAACAAACCTCTCTGTTTACTGGTCGGTCTACGTTCCTCTCCTCACCTCTGGTCCTGAACTGTGGGTAGTGACTGAACTAATGAGATCGTGGATCCAGGAGATTGAAATGAGTTTCCTCTGCAGCTGGACTCTCCCTGGAGAAGTTCAGTGATCAGGAGAGACTCGGAGTAGAACCGCTGCTCCTCCACATCGAGGAGCCAGTTGAGGTGGTTCTGGTAAGGATGCTCCCTGGGCGCCTCCCTAGGGAGGTGCTTTGGGCATGTCCGACTGGGAGGAGACCCCAGGGAAGACCCAGGACACTGGAGAGACTACGTCTCTCAGTTGGTCTGGGAGCACCTTGAGGTCCTCCCAGAAGATCTGGAAGAGGTGGCTGTGGAAAGAGACGTCTGGACCTCCCTGCTCAAGATGCTGCCTGAGACCTGAGTCCAGAACAAGCAGAAGAGGATGAATGGATGGATGGTTTTCCAATAAATAAAAAGTTTTCTAATTATTAGCTTGTTTATACTTTTTCTACAATAGACATGTTTCTATCCTTTGCAGTGCATGTAAATAAATTAGAAACTACATTTTGTACATTAAACTTTGAAGCTCGTGAGTCAGTTTCAACACAAGGTGGCGCTGTTGAGCAGAAGTAAACTTCACCTCACCTTTATTAAAACATGTGATGTACAAGCCATGCTTTAAGACTTAAAACAAATCTCAATTCACTTTATTTTCACCTTCGTAAAGAGCTTTAGTATCAAGATAAAAAGTTATTGTAAGAGTGCAAATGTTGAAGTCACTTTCAAGCTAAGTGCTACTTTATTTTGTGGAGAATGAACAAAATGTGGAAGTTATAAAAAATGATTTCCTAAAAATATGGTTGGATTGATCAGTGATTTGCTTTAAAGATCTTTATGTTGCTGCTTTTGGCTGATTTGATCAGAATGAATTTATCGTTCAACCTTTATTTATCAGGTTAGTCTCGTTGAGCCTCGAGGACTCATTTACAAGAGAGACCTGATTTAACAACGAGTGACCATCTTAAAACAAAGCTTATAAATTAAAATAAATCAATGGAAGGAAATTAAAAAGACAACAAAACCAGCTGCATTGTAAAGGATGTAAAATAAAACCTGTGTTTTGCAGGAACTTAGAGGTCAAGGCTCTGAACATGCAAAGTTGACTCTTTAGTTATAAAAGCTAAGATGACTACCTGTGAAAGAGTTTTAGTGGAGAGGTCTCCAACATGTTTGTGTTTTCCAGGAACAGATGCTGTCACTGTAATCTGCGGGGAACAGTTTGCTTCTGAGCATCACAGGATCTGGTAAATGACTCATTTCAGACCGACATTAAAAACTAACAAACATTAAAATAAGAGCACGTGAGCTGAGAGGAATGTGGCTGCAGGGCTGGGGTGTGTGCGCGTGTGTGTGCGCGTGTGGAGAGGGGGCCAGCCTCCAACAGTGGAAGGCCCCTAGCGCCAGACATTAGTAGTGGCTCGGCTCGCTCGTGCCGTCGGAGCCAGGTCTTGAACGCAGCAGCGTTACGGAGGCTGGAACACGGTGAGGCGTTCACGGACAGGCGGCCGCGGCCCCCCCTGCGGTTTACCCGAGCTCGAACCGGGACCGGAACACCGACGAGTCGTGGAACAGAACCGGGCTGCTTTTCTCCTCACGTCCCGGTGTTGCTCCACCGCGGGGCCTCCTCTTCAGTTTTTAGTTTTTATTTCTTTTTACGGGGGTGGGGGGGAAGTGGGTGTTCCGGCAGCGGCGAAGTGTCCTCGATGGCTGGCTGGAAGGACGGCTCGGTGCAGGAGAAGTACCGTCTGGTCGTGGTCGGAGGCGGAGGGGTCGGAAAATCAGCCTTGACCATCCAGTTCATTCAGGTCAGTTGTCGCTTTTATTTCTGCTGCCCCCCCCGAACACACGGGCAGTCTAACGGGGGGAGACCGGCTCGGCTCGGCTCGGCTCGGTACTTTGCTGAGGCCTAAAGTCTCGACGTGAAGCAGGAGCAGCAGCTCTTTAAGCTCCGAGCTGCTGAAAGAGAAACGGTTTGAATGGAGCTGCTGCAGCGACGCGTGAAGAACCAGCTCGTTCAGAGATCACAGAGAGAGACAGGACCCAAAGTGTTGGTCTGCTCCAAGTTTGGATCATTACAGCTCCATGTGGTCCAGCAGCACCTGACCGGGAGCTGATGACCTCCCCAGTGTCTCCAGTGCAAGCTGCATGCTTCACACCATCAGGCAGACTGGACCTTCTGCCCCTGGTGCTGGATTCAGGCCACCATGGGGGGGCCACAACCAGGAACTGGACTGAGCAGGTCCGTTCAGGTTGAGTGACTCTTAAATTCCTACACTGAGAGATGATTAACTTCTGTGTTCGGACACGGACTCCCTCTTTTCAACCAGCAAAACAAGTCCTAACATTGTATAAACTTATTATTATATTATAATATTATAAACTTATATCCGTTGGGACCAGAGGGGCCTCATCTGTGAATCAGATTAACAAAGACCTTAACAAACCCCTACTGTGAGGTGTGATAGGTCAATCTGCATATGTATTTATACCCCGAACCTCACACTCCTCGTTTCTTTGAACTGAGAACGATTCTCGGATGAGAAGAGAAACGTCTTCCGTTACAAATAAAGTCCAGTTGTTTTTGTCTTGAACTTTTTTGAACTGACCGTGTCCTGGATGGCTGGGAATCTTCACCAGCGTATTGTATGAACTTCCTGATGAACTCAGCTGGCACCACCTTCCAGCGCACGTGACTTCATGAGTTTCGCAGCAGCCCACTCAGAAACTCACCAACATTAAAACAGTTTGCATTCCTGTGCACAGCCTGCCTTCATGTCACCTTCCAGGCTTCATAATAACTTCGGAGTGGACTTCTTTACCAGCCCACACACTCTGCATGGGAGAGATGACAACCCCCCCCCCCCCCCGCGTGTCAGTGTGTTACTGATGCTGTTTCTGGCCTCCAGGAGACTAGACAGCAGGCAGCTGCATGTCTCCGAACTGTCACACAATAGTGGGCAGGCACGTGTTTCAGGGTGGGGTTGAAAAGCTCCATGAGTGTGTGTGATCTTTTTTTTTTTTGGGGGGGGGTAATGAAAGTTCAAAAAGCTCATTAAGTGCATACCATGTGAGAGGATTGCTATGACTGTTCCATAGTGTTGTTCTAGAACCTGAACATAGTTCTCTGCATTAATGGTGCCTTTCCAGACATGCAAGCTGCCCATGCCACAAGCACTCATGCAACCCCATACCATCAGTGATGCAGGCTTCTGAACGGAGCGTTGATAACAACTTGGGCTATCCTTGTCCTCTCTGGTCCGGATGACATGGCGTCCCAGTGTTCCATAAAGAACTTCAAATCGTGACTCATCTGACCACAGAACAGTCTTCCATTTTGCCACACTCCATTTTAAATGACCCCTGGCCCAGTGCAAACGTCTGAGCTTGTGGAGCTTGCTTAGAAATGGCTTCCTCTTTGCACTGTAGAGTTTCAGCTGGCAACGGCGGATGGCACGGTGGATTGTGTTCACTGACAATGCTTTCTGGAAGTATTCCTGAGCCCATTCTGTTATTTTCTTGACAGTGGCATTCCTGTTTGAGGTGCAGTGACGTTTAAGGGCCCGGAGATCACGAGCATCCAGTAGAGTTTTACGGCCTTGACCCTTACGCACAGTGATTGTTCCAGATTCTCTGAATATTTTGATAATGTTATGCACAGTTGATGATGATAACTTAAAAGTCTTTGTTATTTTACGCTGGGTAACACCATTCTGGTATTGCTGCACTATCTTTCTGCGCAACAATGGTGGAATTGGTGATCCTCTTACCATCTTGGCTTCTGAGAGACACTGACACTCTGAGAAGCTCTTTTTATACCCAATCATGTTGTCAATTGACCTAATTAGTGTTAATTGGTCTTCCAGTTGTTCGTTATATGCTCAATTTCCTTTTTCCAGCCACTTATTGCTACTTGCCCCAACTTTTTTGGGATTTGTTGGCACTGAAATTTTGAATCAACATATTTTTCCTTTAAAATGTTACATTTACGCAGATTAAACTTTTGATCTGCCATCTATGTTATATTACGAATAAAATATTGACATTTGCCATCTCCACATCATTGCATTCAGTTTTTATGCACAATTTGTTTAGTGTCCCAACTTTTTTGGAATCCAGTTTGTATGTTGGACCAGTATGAGCTGATGGTCCAACATGCTGTTGCTTAATAAATGCCAGAGTCATTGCAGAAATGCTCCTGCTGGTAGGTAGAAGGTCATGACCCATTTCTGCGTTGTATTAATCACAACAAACAGTTTAGCTTTTATGTGAACCTTAAACCAGCACTAAAGTTTCAGGATTCCTTTGGGTGTGTCCAAATCTTGGACATTAATATAAATTATTCTTCTAGTTTAACACGACAGTCCCATTTCCTTTACAGTCTTCATAAAACAGGTTGTTTTGCTTTTGCAATAGATTCAGTTTGGAAATAAAGTGCACAGAAACAGAATAAACTTTTTTTAAAATGCATTATTCAGGATATCCAACATTTTTCAGATGATCGGACTGAAAAATGTTGGATTGTATACCTGGATTATTGAGCATGGACTTTGTTGTTATCCAGGATTTATATTCCTGTGGGATTATTTTGTGCCATGAAGTAAGAAAAACCGAGATGCTGTTAAAATGTTTTTTTAGAAATCTCCTGCTGAAGAAAAAGATGTGACAGCTGGTTGTGAAGTTGGGGGCGTGGGGGGGTCTGAGTCAGGCTGGGTGGGTTAATGGTCATGGACCATGTGGAATTTGGCCCTTTGGCAAAGGAAGTCCCTCTGCTGCTGCTCGTAGGACCTCCTAGTTTTGTGGAAAAACATGACCTGTTTCCCGAGTCACTCGAGTGTGTGTGTGTGTGTGTGTGTGTGTGGTGGGGGGTAAGCTGTTGGATTAAATTAGATATATTTTTCCATAGTTATTGTATAAAGTGATGAAAATCTTGCTACTCTTGGCACATGTACCAGCGTTTACCTAAATAAAACAGTGACGGCACCTGTGAGCATTGTTTCTAAAACAGTTCCAGTCATCATCACTTTCCCAGTCTTTAGACGCTGGGTTAACTGGGAAACTGCATTCGTTCTTCCAGTAGTGTTATAGTATAAATGTTTACATTTTATTTGACCTTTGGTATTTTGTATCTGGGGATGTTACCACTCTTAAAGTACTTGCAAATTCAAAAACCTGAGTAACACTATGAGTAGATTTCATTTTCATGTCAAACAGAAAAAAGCTCAATGGCCAGGACGCCATTAGTAGAGAAAAGGTTACAGTGAATGTCAGGACACCGTCCACACAGCTCCTTAAAGGGGCCTGACACGCCCGTCACGGCTGCAATGTGTGCAACGACTGAAGCAGCATGGGGGGGTGAAGCCGACCCTTTGGGGTCATGACTTTGAACCTGCAACGATGTAGTCACAGAGCTGAGGCGGTGAGTATGCGTGGAAAAAAGAGGGAAGAGCCTGCAAACACCAGCACCGCTCGTGACAACTGGTTCTGTTGGTACTCTGCTGGTTTTGACGATGATGCCTGGTTGATGTGTGAAGGCGCATCGTGGGGGGGCAGGTTCAGCTCAGGTGATTGTGTGTGGACAACCTAAGGTGGCTTGAATAGGGGCTCATCCTTTTGGCCGTATCACAGAACCGTAGTGTGAAAAGAGCTTTGGAGTGATTAGCAGACGAACCCCGAAACCAGTAAAAAGTCCCAACGTGTAAAATGGAAACGATGCAGATTACACCAGAGTGAGTCAGGGATTTCCAAAATAAGAGTTTTTGTCTCTGAAACTGATCCTAGAGATTAAAGCTGGAATTATTTACCAATATAAATGTCCGTGTGTGATATTTATGTTTTTATTATTATTTAATAGTTTGAATGAAAATATTTGTGTAGAGAGTTTATTGTTTTGTTGACCTCGTTGAGATCATTTTGCTTTTATTTATTTTTACTAACACAAACAAAACGTGCAAATGAATCCACGTGCACATGTTACTACATGAACTTAAAGTAAGGAAACGAAGAAGCAACAGTGGGATTGAAAACTCCCTCGATGACCTAACGAGCCGCGTGCTAACTGCTAACTAATGTTTCGGCTGACAGAACAATAAAGTTCAAGCTGTGTGGTGACCCGGCTCCAGTCTGTCGGACACTTGAGAACAGCGTGAGACATCCCTGATTTAACACCTCACCATTTATTACCGAGTGTGGACGATAAACTGTGACCATTTTTTAACTTAAAATTAAACCTCTGCTTAAAGCTGTTGTTGAATTGTCCCCTCTAGGCTACTGTAGAAGCATAGCTAAGCAGCATGAAGAAAATTTTGAAGAGGAGTTCCCGTATTTAGAAATAAAATGTGGATCATAGTAAATTATATTTATTTTAATTGGTTTATAAAGTACATTTAGGAAAACGACAATCTTTTTAAATGTTAAAGTAGGGTGACCAGACATCCCCGATTTCCGGAGACGGTTCCCGTTTTGGACGACCTGTCCCCAGAAATGTCCCCGATTTTAACATTTTATGAATGAGGTGGGGGAACGTTGCGTGTAGTCTGTTGTTACAGTAGACTGGTATGTTGCGTGCAACAACAGCTGTAACTGAAGCTGGCAGGGCTGCTGTTAACGTTACAGGCAGAGAAGAAGAAGAGCCGAGCGCGCCGCCTTTAAAACAGAAGAAGAAGAAGATGACCGTGGTGAAGTTAGTTTTGTTTTACGTTGGACATTGTGTATTCGAGCTCTGGATTCAGCAGTGTCTTCCTCTCATTCAGTCTGACTGGGGTCAGTCTGCCCCTCCTCCGAGTCGCAAAGGTTCACTTAAGCCCCTTATCCACAGGGCCGGTTCTTGTTGGACCCTGTTGTGTCCGATTCTGGTGGGACCTCTTTTTTTTTCTGTTTCCACAGTGCCCATAGTTCCCGTTTAGTGGGTGGATTCTTAATATCAGCGCACTTTACCAGCTGGTGGCGCTAGTGCTACATTAAGCTCTTTTCTAAGCACCACTAACATGTATTAGAAGAAGAAGAAGAGCCAGAAAACAATACACAACCAAAATGGATGACCTCCTTGATCTCCGCCCTCCACCAATGAATACGCCCCCTGACCAATCAGTGACCTACAGTGCGCTGATGTCACATCTTGACCCAACAAGAACCAGACCTGGGACCTCAGAGAAGTAGGTCCCAAAAATGGGGTGGGTTCCACCGCTGAAGGCACTGTGGATAAACCACGCAATCGGTCCGAACTAGTTACATAGGAGCCCCATAAGGTCCTGTGGATAAGGGGCTTTAGGGACCGTCAACAAATTAGCGGACCCAGCCCTTGAGAAACAAAAACGTATATATTTTATTAACGTCATGGAACTCACTGACACAGAACTCATGTTAAATGACTCTACTAGACCTGACAGATGAGACACACTCATTTATTAATGATTTTAATACTTTTCTATTTTAACATGTTTTTTTGTTAAAGTCATTCATTCCATTCAGCCTTTATTTATACAGATTAGTCTCACTGGGTCACGAGGACTCATCTACAAGAGAGACCTGTTTAATTTATGCTTGAATTGATTCGTTCTTTATGGAGGAAGGAAGTTTCACTGACGTGACGCGTCAATCTGTCAATCTGCGTTGGATTACTCTGGAAGAAACTGGACGTGTGACACAAAAAACTGAATTATAAAACAGAGTTTTCAAAGTAAATGAATTCAGTTTGGAACCATTAAATTCTGTTTCAGTTTTGTGAAATTCAGTTTGTGATGCTTTAAGTTTTTAATTTCAGTAATCTGTTCACGTTATGTTAAAGCTTTTGCAACATATTTTAATGGATCGATATTCTGGTGTCTCGCTCCCTCGGGTGCCCTGGATGCAGCTCTGCCCTGTGGTCGCATCATCAACCAGCATAAAAACTATCGTCAAGTCTTCATGCGAGATAGTTCGCTGTGGAGACCCCTGAAGACGGGAGCAGCTGAAACAAGAAGAATATATATATATATATATATATATATATATATATATATATATATATAAATATATATATATATATAAATTGGGTCTACATAGATTGTTGCATTTTTTTGGCATGTCAAAGATCATTCCAATCTTATATGGGTTAAAATGTTTGCTGTGATGATTTAATATTCAAGTTTTGCCATAACAATGTTGAGGTTTGGTTCAGGAAACATCTAAACATGATTAATAAAGGTTTCCCAGCACACCAGTTATTGCTGCTTTGGTCATGTTTTAGCCCTCAGGTGTGCTATGGAGCGCTGATCTTCAGGGTTCTGAGCAGAGGCACATCAAAAATGGACTCGGTCAAAGATTTTGGGAGTCTGAAGGGTTAAGATGTGTCTAACAGCGTGGCAGGTCTCTGGAGCCTCCCTGATGCCAGGACGTTGACTCAAGTCAAAATAGCATCAGGATGACACAACATTGAGTCATGTGACAAAGTTGTTGAACGCAGCGTGTTGTTTAATTTGACGTCTGTGAGGGAGGAAGCGTCCCGAGTGAGGGAAGACATGACTCACCCTGACCACGTGAAGACTGCATGCTTCTCTAGCTTTCGGTTTATCCCAGAGATAACGACAAATAGAAAGAGCTCCAAGTCGATGGCACTGGAAAGATGTTAGGCTGATCCTGTTTCTGGCTAAAGGCAGGATCTTTGTGTGCTCACATGTTTGCTAATGTCCGTGTGGCATCAGCCTTCAGCAGTGGAGATGAATATATGAGAACAACACATCCTGGATGTTCAAGTCCAGACAGATCACAGGGATTTTTCTATGTTTTGTACGAGTCGCAGCTGAAACACCCAGGTGATGTCTCACTTCTTCCTATATACGCCCACTGCACACACGTCTCACATACTTCCCTGCATGTCCTTGAAGTCGGTTAGAAAAATGCTGCCAAAAGTTGCGGTTCAGTAGAAAAAACCCGTGGATTAAAATCATGTGGAGACACGCGATGAGGGCGGTTTGTATAAAACGTGGCGCGTTTTGTGATGATCGGACAAAGAGTTTGCATCTTTTGTGCACTTTCATATTTTTTTTATGTTTACCTTATGCTTCCTGTCAGGCTGAAGCATTTAATAGTGTTTCTTTAATTATGCATCTTCTTTGTTGACTGTGAGTGAAGATGATGAGAGCACCGTCTGGTTGTGTGGGAGGAGCACCTGTTGAGTCTTCAGAGCAGAAGCGCCGTTAAAGCAAATACGCCCTTCAGCTGTTTTTACAACAGGATTATTACCCAACGAGGGAAATGTTCGTGTTTATATTAAAAGCAAATAGATTTCAATTTAAAAAAGAACATTTAAGTAATAAAAAAAATGGGTCTGACCACATAAATTGTAAACAAAGACTAAACAGTTTGTCTAGACTTAATTCTTGTGGTGTTTCACGGTCACTGTTCATATAAATCTCTTTAGAATTACAGGAGTCCCTCGATACTTCACGGTTCGTTTATCCTGGACTCGCTCTATCGTGGTTTTTCAAAATAAAATTGGACATGACTCACAATTGGCTGATTCATTCATTCAATCAACCTTTATTTAAACAGATAAATCACATTGAGCCCCGAGGACTCATTTACAAGTGAGTTCATGGTGATTGAAGGATGAGCCGCACGGTCGGCATGACATTTTTATTTAAAATGAATTATTTAAAATTATTTAGCAACTGCTGCACCTTTGTGCAGCCCACACTGCAGGATAAACTTCCTGCTG
>NC_056499.1:3330851-3346416 GCF_014905685.2 Nematolebias whitei
TCTTTACCCGTTTATTCCATTTTGGGTCACGGGGGTCGCTGGTGCCCATGTCCAGCAATCACTGTGCGAGGGGCGGGGTACACCCTGGACGGGTCGCAAGTCCATCACAGGGACACATAGAGACAAACGAGACAAACAACCATTCACTCTCTCTCTCACACCTCGGGACAATTTAGAGTTACCAATCAGCCTAACATGCATGTTTTTGGTCTGTGGGAGGAAACCGGAGTACCCGGAGAAAACCCACGCATGCACGGAGAGAACATGCAAACTCCACCCAGAAAGGCCCCTGGACCGGGGATTGAACCAGGGACCTGCTCGCTGAGAGGCAGCAGCTCTACCAGTTGCGCCACCGTGCTGCCCGAGCTATAATTTGATTTATTAAAATTATATTTTGTACCTTTTGGAATCCTTTTGTTTCCCTGCAGGGTCATGGGAGTCTGGTCCTCTCCAGTGAGAGGTGGGGTCAGCCCATCACAGGTCCTCGTGGAACGTGCAGCCTTTTCCAAACACACTCACGTGTAGTGATGATCTAGAGCTGCCAATTAACCGAGCGTGCTTTTGTTCTGTGGGAGGAAACCGGAGTGCCCAGAGGAACCCACGCAGCTCCAGGAAACAGGAAGTACAAACTCCACAGAGGAAAGCTGTCCGAGTTTTGAACCTGCAGCGTTTTGCTGTGAGGCAGCAGCTCCAACCGCTGCTTCATCACGCTGGCTCTAGTTTTTAAAGTAATTTAAGGTTTTCATTATTGTAATTTCATTATGAACACAGTCAAAGTTGTAATTCAAACATAAATTACAAAATAGTTTTAGTATGCTTTTAATATTTAGACATTTGAATCGGCAACTTAGAGCTTTGCAGAAAATGGGCATTTTAATCAGAAATTAAATTTGCAGTTGGTGAATCTCTAATTAAAAGTGAAAATGTTAAAAAACAAATCTTTATTTGATTATTGTTGAAAGAGCCTCCACACTTCACACGTCACTCTTTAAGTGTGATTACTGTGGCCTGTACCTGCTGCACCGACACACCTGCTGTAAGCTGAACATTAGCTGCTTCCTCGTTCCGCCGGCTGCCTCTGTAAACTGCATGTGAAATGGGTTGTTATAAATTTGTTCATTTTTGTCCTTGCATAGATTCAACACAGTCAATGAGCTGAGCTGTGGCATGAGGACTGCTCAGTTCTGTTCCCTCAGTTGTTTCTTATTTCAATGAAAGCAGACCGCCCAACAAGATGAACATGTGTTGCCTTCTGCAAGGCAACAGATATGATACTCGGATTTTACTTCTACGACTCTTTCTCACACCGAGTCATTTGAGTCATGGAATGGAACAACATAGACACAAGTCAGTGCAAGAACCAAGTCAACGATTGTTGGTGACACTTTTGTTTTCTAGGTGTGCGCGGTCCATCATCTGAATTTTCCGAGTCTCATAAATTGGTGCATTTTTAGCCAATAACGCACGTTGAATTGGCATCAGGTCTGACGGTGACGAGGATCACACTGACTGGCTGGTTTTAGGACACAGGCAAGTACCGGCAGTTAGTAATGACGATGGAAAGCCAACACTAAATCGGAAGGTCACAAACCCTGTCTCCTCCCAAGGAGCTTGAATTTGTCCTCAAACCTCAGCTGGTCGAAGCAGATGGACGCTCGTCCTGAGCCCAGTTCTGCTGGAGGTTTCTTCCTGTTAAAAGGGAGTTTTTCCTTTCCACTGTCTCCTTTGTGCTCGCTCAGGATGGGAGACTGTGATGAAGTGAAGATTCAACACAGTCTGCTGCTTCTTTAGATAAATAACTTTTACTAATTGGCTTTTTTTATGTATGTGAATGTTTCTGTTCAGTGCCTGAGACGACTTCTGTTGTGATTTGGAGCTACAGAAATAAACTGAATTGAATTGATCTATTCAGTTTATTTATGAAGCTCCAAGTCACAACAGAATCGTCTCAGGACTGAACAGAAACATTCACATATAAAATAATAATTGAACAGAAACATTCATGTATAAAATAATAATTGAACATTATTTATCTGAGGAGCAGCTTTGAGTTTAACTCCATCACAGAACTCTCATCTTGAACAAGCATGAAGGCGACAGTGGAAAGAAAAACTCCCTCATGAGGAAGAAACCTTTAGCAGAACCAGCTCAGGACAAGAGGACCATCTGCTTCGACCAGCTGGGTTTGGTAGGAACAGATACACAATGGCAGGTCAAGAATCACATGTTTAGAAATAGTATCAAATGAAAACTAATTAATTTTAACAATTCATTTATAGAAATGAGGTCAATGTGTCCTCTAGTAGTCTAAGTATAGCAGCATAACAACCCTAACTATAGGATTTATCTAGGAACCACAAGTAAACCTGCAGTCTGAGAGCGAAGTGCTCTGTTAGTAAAATATGGAACAATAAGATCTGTAATATAAGATGGAGCTAGGTTGTTGAGAGCTTTGTAGGTTAGAAGTAAGATTTTGAATTCTATACTGGATTTGACAGGGAGCCAATGGAGTGAAGCTAAAACTGGAGAGATATGATCTCTCCCAGTAACTCCAGTTAAGACTCTGGCAGCAGCATTTTGGATCAACTGAAGACGTTTTAAAGAAGTATTTGGACACCCAGATAATAAACCATTGCAATAGTCCAGTCTAGACGTGACAAATGCATGGACCAGTTTTTCTGCATCATCTTTAGATCAGATGTTTCTAATGTTAGTGATATTACGCAGGTGGAAGAAGGAGGTTCTAGTAACGTTTTTAATGTGGGGGATAAAAGACACGTCCTGATCAAAAATAACACCAAGATTTTTAACATTAGAGCTGGAGGACAGATTAATGCATCTAAGGAGGGAGAAAGACTGAAACTTTCATTCCTAAGGTGCTCAGGTCCAAAAACCAAAACCTCAGTCTGGTCTGTTCAACAGGAGAAAATTAAGGGTCATCCAGGTCCTTCAGGTCATTCAGGTCATCAACCACATTATTTCCAAATCAAGCCAGCCTCAAGATTTTATAGGATCATTACAAAAAACTTACAGATCGGAACAAACAAATGCAACTGAAGATGAAACTGACAAAAGGAACAAAGAGTTTGTTTTTTCATTATAAAGTACTAAAAAATAGAAGCACATCAAAAGTAAACGTTCAAAAAACGAGACTGCACATATTGTCTGATTGCACCTGGTTGTTTTCAGTGAAGACACTTTCAGTAAATGTAACTAAACCTTTATGAGTTTTAGGGAAAGTTGTTTTCAGCTTTACTGATCAATCGTGAACCAATTACTGTACAGGAAGCAGACAATGGCTGTAGAGCGATTACTAATCTAACAACCACTAGTTGTTGGTAGAATGACACATCAGTCAAATTCAAAAATATCTTTAAATGGCGGTTTGTTAAACTAACTTTAATTATTAAACTTTATTACATTAGAGTTCACCTGTTAACAATTCAGAAAATCTAGAGACAAGTAGATGCATCTCAGAGTCTTATTCCTACAATCTCATCCTGCTTCTACCATGTTGGTATTTACTATATTTTATTTGGATCTTGTAAGTATTATATATATTTTTTCAGTTTTTGGTACTTTATTTTAGTACCCTTGTTGCACGCTTCAGTATTTCTTGTTTGTTTCTTGGCGAGTCGAAGAACATTTCGTTGCATTGTTGACCTTGTGTTAACCTGCGTATAACAAATAAACAACAACATAATGTGTTGTCTTCACAATGTTCAGCAATGATTTCAAAGCTGAGTTTTTCCTCAAATAAAGAGCTAACGCAGACTGGTCAATGATGTCTAAATGTTCAGATATTTGTTTTAGCTCCAAAGCATTTGAAGAAAAATCTCATATTTTGCTGATTTCCAACAGTTGAATAAGATTGTTTGTCCTTAGCTTTGAAAGTTGTTCCAGACTTGGTGCCGGATCTTCTCTTCCCCTTCCATTCCTCCTAACATGTCATAGTAATGTTAACATACCGTTGGATCTCTGTGATTTAACCTGTTTGTTCTGAACTGTGCAAATTATTGTTTCATCGTGGCTGAAGAATCCTCATTTACGAACAGTCAACTAGTGATGAATCATTAACTAGATATGTTAGGACTTTTGTTACTCCACATTTTGTAGAAGCAGTGGTTTTGCAGCGCTGCTACGTTCAGCAGTCCGTTTGTTTCCAAGTTCTTATTTGCTCAGGGATTGTAGGCCGACGTCTCGGACTCGCACCTTGCTGTTGTCTCGCTCAACAAAGCACACCCGCGCCCACCGAGGGAAGTTTTTCTGATCTTTCACATCTTCTCAACAGAAAGTACCACCCTTTGCCCTTATGGTACATGATACTTTTTGTTTCTGAACGCACAACAGATAGTAAAGTTGCAGATAAGCAGCACGTATCTGTTGATGTTTGCACAAAACTGAGGCGCGCTGTGGAGGTCTGTAAGAGCTCCTTTTAAAATGCATGTTAAATGTGCAGCAGACGCACAAGCAGCCCATCACACCTCGTCTTTTTAACAATGGAAGTGTGTGATAGTAATTTGAAATCAACTCATGCTGGCAGCTGTCACTGAACCTCTGTCACATCATACTGCTAAAACAAAGATATTTGGCCTCAAATTTCACCTCAACGCCACATTTTCTTTACAATCATTTATGTTGTTTGCAGAGAAAGCACTCCGGGAGGTGCTAAAATACTATTTACAGGCAGCTTGTAGTTTGTATTGATGAGTAAAAGCGTATGTGTAAGCATTCAACCTAATCGTCATTCGTTTTATTTTCCTAAATTTTCGATTGTATCCAACTGATGCACATCTTTTGTGTTTGTTTGCCAAGTAAGCAACTTTTACAATCAACAAAAATAATTATCTGGAACATATTTTTCAACATTTTGATGTACAAGACTGTTCTGTTGGTGTAACGTCGCCATATGAACAAAGAAGATTCCACTGGAGGTTCAGCATTTCAAAACAAGATATTCATTTAGAGATTAGATGTTTACAGAAGTCCCTCGTGTATCGCAGGAGATCCAGACCCTGAAGACCCGCGATAAGTGAAAAACCATAAAGTAGGAATGGTACTACAAGTAGTAAGTAGTAGTTTATTGCCGATCCGGTATCGGTATCGGCCTCCGATACCAGCACAATTTACGTATCTGATATTTCCGATCCATGATGCAAGTTGGCTTCAAACTATGGAACGGATTTCCTGAACGGCAGCGTGTCTCATGGACCCAGAGTAATAAGACCCGCCTCACATTCAGGAAATCCAGTTCATAGTTTGCAGCAGCTACAACGTGAGGACTGAGTTAGCAGCACTGTGGCTAACAGCTAACAAACTTTTCATCTAAACATGTCCGCTGTGTGGAAGTATTTTACACTAAACACCACAAGACAAGACAGCAACGTGCACTGTCTGCAGAGCCATAGCACCACATTAAACCGTGGTAAAGTTAGTTTTACGTTGGACATTCGAGCTCCGGGGCTTCAGCGGGGCGCTGCTCTTGCTCAACCCGAAACAGGCAACTCGGCCCCGTCCAGCCTCAGACCTCAGTCTGCCCGTCTCTGAGGAGGGATAGACTGAGCGCGGCTGACCGAAATCAGACCGCCCGCCCCGGACTGAACAAGAAGAAGACGTCGCTGAAACCCCGGAGCTCTAATGTTTAATGAGAAGTTGCTAAACTTCATCGTAATTAATGACCAACAGCTATCAGTTGTAGAAAACGAAGGATTTCACAGTTTGATACTTGCAGTAAAGATATAGTTTACCCTCCAGGAGATATTTATCAGTACAATGTAAACAATCATAAAAAACATGATTTGAAAATTATATATATTAAAAACAAAAACAGCTACATTATAAAGTGATGTAAAATACTAAAAACAGGAACATGTCTGTTGGTTTAAGCCATGAACTTAGCAGATATTTGAAGCCATTTAACATTTTATTTAATTTAGTTCATTTATTCATTCATTTAAATGAAACAAAATAAATTCATCAAAAAGAAAACATTGAATGAAAAGAATGCAGAAAGAAAAAAAATTCTAATATCTGCCCCTTATTTAAAAAAATATAAACTAACTTTAAACAATCACTTAAATTAATCACTTTAATATCCACTTTAAAACTAGGAATAAAAAGAAACATGTTTTGTGTTAGCAGAATTTAATTCTAACTTTAAAACTTATCCAACATTAATAAAACTTACCTCAAGTTGCCTTTTTGGACATGCATGCATATATTTGTACAAATTGTACTTGAGGAGATTATTACAGCCTCATATAAAATCAATGATGATCATGATATTGGAACTGGATCAGTATCAGCTGATATCCAGATTTAGGTATCGGGATCGGATCAGAAGTTAAAAAATGTGGATCGGTGGATCCCTAATTTTAAACAATGTTCCTAAACTCTAAGACAACATAATGTCATGGCTTCAGCTCCTGCCTCCTCTGCCCTTACCACCTGCAAGCGCTCTTGGCCACGCCCACTTCTCCACTCTGCACACTGAACAGCTGATCAGCTGCAGCAGGAAGTTTATCCTGCAGTGTGGGCTGCACAAAGGTGCAGCAGGTGATAAATAATTTAAAATAATTTAGCTTAAATAAAAATTGCATCCAGTTGTGTGTCATGTTCAATCTTATTTTGAAAAACCGCGATAGAGCGAGTCCGCGATAAACGAACCGCGAAGTAGCGAAGGACTACTGTGTTGCCTTTTTATAACTTTTAATAATAATAATCCTTTTTGTTCCTTTGGCGTTCTGGTCGCTGCACTTCACATTGTCAGGCAGAAGGCAAGTTCCTCTGTGTTGTTTTTGACTATTGTTCTTTGTTCACACGATTGTTTCAGAAGAACTGGTAGTATCAGGTCTCACATCTACAGCAAGTCATATAACCACATCTCTGCTTGTGGGAAACGAAAGGCTCCCTCTTTTAACAACTCGATCTCACCATCGTCTAGCATTAAAAATCTACGAACGAGTGTCGATGGTGCGCTTTTCTAAAGCTGCTTGTAAAGTAGTAGTTCGCCACAAACAGAGGAAGCACGCTTCATACAGTTTGGTCAACAGATCACCATGAACGGCTCCTTTTACTGATGCTGAGCCTTGAACTGCCTGCCAGGCAGCTGGTGGACATTTGGCACGTCTGTGTAGACAGTGTCCAGAAGTCTGTGGGCCACCTGCTGTCCACCGGGGAGGGTGGGGGCTAAGGCTTGGAACGAGACAACCTCAGCAGGTGATGGTACAAACCACATTCTGCTGTCCACATGAGAGCATGAAGGAGGACACGCGTGACGCGGCCACCAAATGAGCTTCTGAGTTCTCTCCCACTGGTGAGATACCAGATCACTTTCAGTGTGGCTGCTGTTTGTTAGCGTCAGGTACAGGGGTGGATACACTCAGTGAAATCTGGTCGAGTCAGTCACTCAGCTGTCGTGCGACTGTTGCAGTGATCTAAGAGCAACTGCATGTGACTTTGTCCACAGCCCCCTGTGGGGTCGGCTGACCCAAAGTAAATCTGTCAATTGACACATGATAGTTCCCTCCTAAATCAACAGCTGCCTAAAGCTTTGTTTGGTATCTCTGAGCAGAACCGGGTACTCTCACAGCCAGGTTTCTGAAGATGTTAGTTCATGCATGCAGAGTGCAGGTTTCTCATGATGACAGGCAGCCTCAGCTGGATTTAAAGGTTTAGGTGAAGGTAAACGTACATTTAAATGCAAACAGTACAATATGAAATGTAACTGCCCCCAATATTTGATACTTAAAAAAAAAAATCCAATTTAATGCTGTAAATGGACAAATGTGAGGACCTGTCCAAAGATAGTTTGTTATAAATACCGACCAATATGGACATTTTGGCTTTCGCTGATATCGATATTGGGATGGTAAGATGACCGCTGATAACCGATGTAACGAGTGAAGTTTTTTTAGCTTTGTTCACGCCCAACAATCTAAGTAAACAGTGAGTGGGGCGGAGCTTGTTGGTTTAGCGCAACTGTTAGCATGAAGCTAAGCTCATCAGCTCCACCTACACGTAGTCCCACAGTAGGTTTACAATTGGTGCACTGGTCATAAAAACAGTCTTCCTGGCGTGCGTTCACATTTTCTGTCCTCCACTATTCACCATAAAGTTATCAAGTGTGTTTCAAAAATATAAATTAAACAAAGAAACACCTTCCCTGTTCATTGTTTAAACTGTCAGTCTCGTATGGTGAAGGTCTAATTAGTGTTGACCGCAGCGGTTTATTTTTCTTAGTAGAGAAGTAAATATTTCAGACAAACAATGCATTTCATTGAAAATGACAAAGATAAAATACTAACACAGGATGTCCTCAAACTGTTCGCTCAGTCCGAAAGGACTGGTTGCTATAACTGCTGACAACGGGGCTAATGTCATGAAAGCGGCGCAATTGAACACTAATGCTAGCTTGCTAACTTGAGAGGCACGTAGCTAATGACAAGCAGGTTGGACGATTGAAGATAATTTATTATTGTTGGATTTGTTTTACAGATCAGTTCAAATAAACTTATCATTCTCAGTTCAGCAAAATACGCTACAAAGTATTGCTCCCTTCTTCAGCTGCCCTGAAAGTGAAACTTAAGTGAACAGCCATAAGTTGAAAGTAGTCTTCATGCGCCCTCTGCTGGATACATTCTACAATTACAGCTGGTTCCAGCATTTTAGGGATGAAAATTAGAAGTGCTTATATCTGTGCATAATGGGCCAATTATCACAGATACTGACTGGTCCCCAAACATCTATATCGGCCTGAAATGTCAGCCCTGCCAATCTATTGGTCGAGCTCCAATAAATACTAGTGTATTAACCTAATCAGGTTTAAGGAGGAGACACAGCTGATTTACAAACCTGTGTTGAAGATCTGATCTGAAGGTGAGTTTGTAGGGCACGAAGAAATCGGTTACATCTTTATGATCATCATCTCTCTGAATCTCAGGTTCTCGTTAATAGCCAGTCAGCTTCAGCTCATTCGTCCATGGTGTGAACCATTGTCTTTGGCAAACCGTTGTTGTTGTTGTTGCTGCTGTTGTTGTTGTTGTTGTTGTTGCTGTTGCTGTTGCTGTTGTTGTAAAAGATTACCCAATGTTACCCTGTTTTGATTGTGTTGAGGTTTGTCTTTGACAGCTTCTCTCTTCTTCAGCCTTGGCTCTGACGACTTCTGCCTTATTGTGAAAAGTTCTGATAGTAATAAATGCAAACTGACCTGTTCTTGATTTAAGAAATTTGGTTCACATAATTTCAAAATTTCTGTCATTAGGGACAATTTTAGATAAGCTTTTTAGTCCGTAAAATAAAGCAGCATCCAGTATCACTGGTGACCTTAATTCGTCATGGTGTCTAAAGGATCAGCCTCTCTTCACATGTTCTTGTTGATCATGACGTGTGTGACAATGACCAGACAAACCAGAAGGGCTGAAAATGGTGCCCATTAGCTCTTATTTATGAGAACTGCCTGCTGAAGTAATATAATATCTGGTGCATGTGTTGTAGGACTGCTGGCTTTAAAAGCACACAGAAGTCCTGCTGCTGGGCTGACATGATGCCAGTGGCCCATTTCTTTCCACTTATCATTCCCTGCTAAGAATGATGTTCTGCAGCACAATACAGGAGTCTGCATGAGTGCATGGAGTGGTTGTACCAGAAATAAAAGGGGCAATAAACCAATATTTCCCTTTAGCTCTTGTACATTTAAACATTTTTTTTGATGAGATGGAACTTGAGGTTTTCAAGTGAATTCCAAACAAAAGCTTTTTGTCATTTTAATTTTATTATTATAAACGATTGCTCTTTTACTTTTCTTTTTGTTTTTTATGGCAAGCAAGCTCTTGATTTATTGACTTTTTCCCTTCGTTTGATGCTGATCAGCATCTCATTTTGTGGTCAGTCATATGGTTTCCTTGAAAACCAGAGGCTGTGAGGCGTACTTCTCTGAACGACTTTGTGTAAAAGTCACACAGTGGTTTCTCTGTCCACACAGCCACTGCAGTAGTTTGTGTCCTCCCAGTAGGCCGCCATCACAGTGATGCTTTGTTGATGAGAGCGTGCACGATGCTTCTTCTGCACAAAGACAAGTGAAGAAAGAAAAAGTGAATAAAGCCCCGAATGAACCAAAAACACGAGAACTGTCTAACACCTCTGGCTTTTTGTTCCAACTGATCACAGGGACGTGTTGGTCCACTGTTTGTCTCTTATTTTATCTGGTTTAAATGATTCTCACCACTTTATTCTTATTTGTTTTACTTAATTTGCAGTTTCATATCTATAAAAATAGATAGATGCTGATTAATTAGAGAGAAATGCTGTTAAGTACAGTTTTTATTTTATATAATCGAATCCTTGGTTCATCTTGGAAAAACAACAAACCGTAGAGAAACTGCGTTGATCGCCCACTGACGCTCGGAGCATTAGCATTATTGGTGACAACACTCACAGCTTCCAGGTTTTTATTTTCCGTTTAATGGTTTTTATTATTTGAGAAGTATGTACTCTGTTCTTATAATTAAACAAAGCAGACTTATGAAATGAAAGGGTTCGTGGTGTGAGCAGAGAGAAAAGGCTGCTCTGCCCTGTGATCTGGAAGGAAAAAGGCCTTTAAATGGCACTTCTTTGATTCTGTGCCTTTGAGACGGTTCAAAAGTGTTCAGCGTCCAGCATGCATTGATATTTAGCAGCGTGATTGAAGTCTTAATGCCAGAGAGGTTAAAGGAGAGCAGGGGGTTGTGCCAAGAGTTGGCCTGCTTGCTGCATTTATCCTGTTCTTTATTCTCTCCATGAGCGCTATCCCCATCTCTGCTGCTTTGAGCGCTAACTGGGCTGTCGAGGATCACCCTGAACGTAACTGGTACTATGTCCAGTAAATTCATCGTCAGTGCTGTTTGTTTGCAGCAATCAAGGAGCGTACATTTAGATAACTAGACGTTACTAACTCTTCAACTCAAAAACACAACCTCGTAGTTGTCTTTGCGCCTACAGCTCCCAGATTTGATGATGACTCTTCATTACTGGGGATTTTGAGAAAATTTTCCAGAAGTCCCAACATATTCTAATATTCTAGGCCAGCCTGTGATTACTGGTAATAATGTTCCTGGTGATTGCTGCTGGTTTGTTTTCTACAGCACGTTTTGTTTTTCCCGTCATAAATAGATGGCATTTGCCATATTTTCATGAAGATAACTTGGTCTCAGATGTAGTCACACACAAGTTTTATAAATGTGCACTACAAGATTTACAAATTCATAAATAGTTTTTCACATGTACACAAGTAGGAACATTCATACAAATGGTCAACTACATCAGAAATCACCTGGATCAGCTTGTGAATGTGACTTTTGAGACTTTTTATAAAGTAATTGCGGAAAGACTCATTTCTAACTTGGCACAATCGCTCGTATCCCCCATACATACGTGCGCGCATGCGTGGGTGTGTATAAATGAGTCGTGACTTAATGAGAGTAACCTGTGTGTATGTGTGCATATATATAAATATACAGCAACCCCTCGTTTATCACGGGGGATCAATACACTGAAGACCCACGATAAGTGAAAAACTGCCAAGTAGGAATAGTAGTACAAGTAGTAAATAGTAGTTTATTTTAGTATTTATACATATATATATATATATATATATATATATATATATATATATATATATATTCATTCAACCTTTATTTCTACACGTTGGTCTCATTGAGCCTCGAGGACTCATTTACAAGAGAGACCTGATTTCAACAAAGAGTGACGACAACAGTAGACGATCATAAAAAAACATAAACTAAAAAGTAAATGGAAGAAATTATATTAAAAAGTGAAACAAAAGCAGCTACATTATAAAGTGAGGTAAAATACTAAAAACAGGAACATGTCTTTTATATTGAAAGTGTAAAAATTGAAAAGTTTATATTGAGTGTGTTTGCAAACTTGAACATACATAAATGCGTATTTGCTTGACCACTATTCATATAAACTAATGGCTTGTTCCTTATTGATGTGCATCATTGAAAACAATGTTTGCAACAACTTTAATCATGTTTTTTTAGAGTTTACCATCAAATGTTAAATGCTCCTTTGACTTCAGAGTGACGGCATCAATTTTTAGTTAATTGGTTTGGGATGGATGTTTGTCTGCTGCGGTGGTTTCACTGGTCTGATGGCATTTAAGGGCAGGCCAACGATTAAAGCTCAAGTTATTGATCTGTTGCACATTAGGAGGAAGCAAGAAATAAGAGTAATGGGTTCATTTAATCCGGCATCAAGCCAAAGCGTAGCGCTGTAAGCAGACTGCGTTTGGGCTGTCATCATTTAGTGAAAATGCTATTACCAAGCCATGCACATTCAGCCGTACGGTAGTGATGAGGGAGTTTTGAAAAGTTTTGACTTCCATCCAGCCCTCAACAGTCATGTGTTCGGTCTTAAATCTTTCTCAGCTACAACAAAATGCTCCCCAGTGGCTCCTCGAGGCAGCGGACACATTGTGCGCTCCCTTTTCTTTCCGTGTGTATTAGGTATTGAATAAATGACCTTTCTGGTTTGCATGAGCTCATGGGAAAAGTGGGTGTTTCCACAGGAAGTTAATGCATTTCCCTCCCCCTCTTTTTCACTTGTGCTCCCTCTCCTTGAAGCCTACAGACTGCCTCCCCCTCAAACCATTTTTATTCTGCATTATCTACTCCTCGCTGTAGGTACGCTGGAAGAAACCGTGCTCCTTGCACTGATTCCGGCACCACCTTTGTGAACGTGCAAAGCAGCACGTGTAGAAAAGCAGTGATCGAAGGTCGATGTAAAGATGCAGAGGGTCTGGTCCTCGCCGTCATGTGTTTAACATTAAACCTTGATGGTGGCTGTTTGATTACAGACAGCTGCTCATAGTCGAGCCCCAAATGTTTCAGCTTGAAAGACAGGAAGTGTTCATGGTCAGACCTCTTCTTTAACACCTCCCTCCTGTAAATGTTGATGCTTGGCTAATATAAAGATGCACACATGTAGATTTTATGGCTTCTTGTCTAGTCAGTAATGGGTCAGCACAGTCTGTCATGTTCCGTTTCTGTGCACTTGGACGCTTCGCTCTATCTCAAACACAATTTAGCTCTTTAATTAAAATGGCTGCTCGTGGTGTGGCTCACTGAACTTGTTTTACATGTGGCACGTTTCACCTGTCAGCTTCAGGGCAAGCCTCCATCCAGCGCCGCCTCGTGCAGGGCCCGCCGCTCTTCAGCGTCTCTGCTGATTCCTCCATACGCAGCACTTTGGAACGGCTTGGTCAGCAGAAACAGCCGCCCACTCGGGCACGCACAGCTGAACACAACGTAATAAAGTGGTATCTTCTGGAGAGAACTTTGTGATGTTTTGAGGCTGGACGTGTTTGTGTCCTGTAGCATGAAAACTCGTTTTTGTCTCAGACTGTGGTAATAAAAGTTGACGATTAGACTGAAGCAGCATCAGCACGTCTTAATATTACAGTAAATTATCATTATTAGATCTAGTCTTGATTCATTGGAGCTCTTTAGACACGACACTGATGAGAATCAATAATATTTGTAAGCTATATGGAGCTAGAGAGACTGTTGCTGCACGCTGTGGTTCTGCTGCGGCAGCTGGAGGAAGAAGTGGGAAATATTACAAATCTGCACACGACAGAATGTTTCCTGCAGTAACTCGTTTTAACGCTTTTCGATTTCCATGTTCCTTAATTAAACGACCACGGCTGATGATTTTCAAGTGAAGCTCTGGGAACTCTGTGCTGCGTGGGTTTTCTCCGGGTGCTCTGGTTTCCTCCCACAGACCAAAAACATGCATGTTAGGCTGATTGGTAACTCTAAATTGTCCCTAGGTGTGAATGAGAGAGTGAATGGTTGTTTGTCTCGTTTGTCTCTATGTGTCCCTGTGATGGACTGGAGACCCGTCCAGGGTGTCCCCCGCCCCTCGCACAGTGATTGCTGGACATGGGCACCAGCGACCCCCGTGACCCAAAATGGAATAAGCGGGTAAAGAAAATGGATGGATGGATGGATGGATGGATGGATGGATGGATGGATGGATGGATGGATGGATGGATGGATGGATGGATGGCTCTGGGAACTTTCATTCAGGGTTGGGCCACATGTAAAAGGTTATTAACTCGCAGCATCGCTGCTCATTAAGCCTAGCATGGTGGGGTGTGAAGCTTTATCGATTTGTACCGATTCACAGACGTGCACTGTGTGACGGCATCGTGCACTGTGTGACGACATCGTGCACTGTGTGACGACATCGTGCACTGTGTGACGACATCGTGCACTGTGTGACGACATCGTGCACTGTGTGACGACATCGGTAGAATAGTTGTAAACCAATGCTGTTTTAGAATTTAATCTAGATTTGCTGTTTTATTAAGGCTTTGGCCTTTAAGTAGATGTAAGACCATGCCTTTGCTTTGTTATATTACAATGTATTGAATTGCAATGTGATGAATTAAAACTCACATCCTATCAAAACTAAAGGCAGAATCACAAATCGGTTGTTGAGGACCTCTTATCTTTAATGAATCTGCTTGTCATCACTGAGATGCAGCATCGAGCGTAGCTGCACAGCCCCAGTGGGCGGGCGGGCGGGCGCACGTCTGACCATGCAGTGTGCAGAGATCTCAGTTTGAGCCTGAGCTGTTGGTGATCTGTGCACACGATGATAGTGGCAGTTAAAAGTCAAAGCTCCTGCCTCAGCTGCTCAGGTAGGAGAAGTGACGGGTGGAAAAGCGTCTGTGTTTGGTGCTAGTGAAGCAGTTTGTGTGGAGAGGAAGTGGTGCGTAGTGCGAGCGCATCACACGCCTACACCCATCACCCATTCTTGGTTTTCTTGAGGCTGCAGGTGATCGTTTTGAAGCTTTTATTGCTTTGCAAAGTCACTTTTTGTGAAACCTGATCGGGTGCTTTGGGATTTGTTCTTTTTTTTCCAGTTTGTTTTGAACACACACACGCCCACATGCTGGTTTGACGCCATTTCTGCCACTTAAGTAGCTAAAATATTTCAGAAATCCTGTAAGTCTTTAAGTGCATTACTGAATGTTAAGTGCTTTATGCGTAACGTTGTTAAATATTGGCGCCAGTTGGTAATTTGTTACGTGCTTTTCTTTTTTGAAAGATTTGAAAACAGTTTTGATGATTAGACTTTTCATCTGGTGTTTTGTTCATCGGTCGTTTCGGTTACCGTACGTTTGAAATCCATAAAAATCATTACGATAAAAAAAAAAAATCCTTAAAACAATTCGCCAGTTAAATCTGTGTCTGTTGATGAGCTGATGCAACAGCCCTCGTGTTTTTGTGGCTGTCACTGCAAAGATATGCAGAGTAGCTCTAATTGTGGGTGGGGGGTCAAACTGGGTGTGCTGGTTTGGATTCTGGTATGTAGGTGGGATAAGGTAACGTATCACGTGTGACATCACTGCCACCCGAGGGCCGGGCCGGCAGCAGAGGTGGAGTTTCCTTCCTGCAGAGTGGACTGGGGCCGAATGTGGCCTGACCATTCCACCAGTGTTTAAACTGGTTCTCAGCTTGGCTCGCCACGATCCCATCAAATTAACTTTAAATAT
>NC_056499.1:3346827-3364608 GCF_014905685.2 Nematolebias whitei
TTTTTTATTTATAGAGCGTTATATATATTTCTGACTCCTTGCTCTGGTAAATATTGTTAGATGAGCTTTAACTTGACTAGCGGCTTGAGTCTGGAGAGCAGAACTCAAAGATGCTGGTGATCCAGGTTTGACCGTTGACAAATCCCCGCAGTGTTTGAGTCGGCGCCGGTCCAGTTGTTGTCCGGGCGGAGCTGTGACGTCATTCTTGTTGGTCTTTCAGCCCCTTGAACAGCAGCCGAGAGAACACATCTGTTTAGCTTTTTATTCTTTCCCTACAGCCACAAACCTTCTGACTCCACGTTAACGGCACGCTCTCAGCTTTGTGTCCATTTTTAATAACTTTTCATCCAGAACGTGTCCAGAGACGTGTCGGCCTCTCCGGTATGTGCACGTGATACAGTCTTGCAGATTACAAGAAGAATGCTGACTGGTTCAGCTGCAAATATTTTAGATAAGAAATATAATTTTTTAGGTTTTTATGACCAACTTATAAAAAATGTTTTTAATAAAGTCACTAAATTTCTGACTCTTTGGAGAAAACGGATCATAAACCGGTAAAAGCTTTTCAGAACCTTTAATGACTAATAAAATAAAAAGACCAAGTGTTTTTATGATGAATGTAATGCCGTGCAGCTTTATTTATCCATCACTTTAAACACCCACAGGACCAAATGATGAATGTGATGCTTGCAGTTTGAAAAGCTGCGTACTTGTTCCTCCGTCCTTATTTATTTGTTTGTTGAGGGAGGTAAACATGATCAAACTGATTGCCGTATGTTCCAACATACACGTCGCACCGCCGTTTAAGTTGCATCAGTCCAAATATGTCTCATAAAGTGAAAAAAAAAAACATAAATAAGTCGCTTCGGTGTAAATTATACAAAAAAACGGCGACTTATCGGCCGAACAATACGGCGCACACGACCCAGAATCTGAAAATATTGTGTAAATCATTCGCTGCTGACAGTTTTAGTTCTTCTCCGTTGCTCTGCCTCAGACGTACAGATGATTTTTGTGTTTGAGGTGTATCTGCTGAGTTTATGGATCATATTCATCAGTCGTGTTATCTGACACACTTCAGACGGGCTTATAGTTATTGATGTCGTGGTGATTTGTGCTGAACTCCGTCACGGTGCCCAGCTGACACCGTGCCAGGCTGATCTTTAGCCCTCTTGGCTCCGGCGCTGCTGGCTCTGCAGAACGCTCTCATTTATCACTGGAATGCTCGGCCGGAGCAAGATGCAGCAGATAAACTGTCCGTGCACGTGGAGGGAGGGAAGGAGTGTCCATGCGGCTCCCTGAAGGATGACAGAATGAGAATAAAAGTTGGAAACGGAGACCGAGGACACGTGTTAGTCTGCAGCTGTGTTGTAGAGGCGTTGACGCACGTGGAGGTTTATTTTTTATGCTTTCCTTTTCATTGCGTCTCGCTGGCTGAAGACGCTCTGGCAGGACGATCCATCAACTTCATTTATACCCATATGTAGAGCTGGTTGCACCGTGCACGTTTAAAACCACACATCAGTGAAGCACGTTTGAGGATGCAAAGTATCACTTCTGAGTTATTGGACAGTCGTGAATGGAAGTGACGAGCACGCATTCCTGCACGCCGCAGGGACGGCAGGAGCGACAGGTTCTCTGCATCTCCTGCGGAAATCAAGAAGAAGAGGACGAGTGAAGGCCGGAGACGACAGATTACACAAACGAACATCCCGATACACGTAGCAGAACTTTAGATCAGTCTGTATTAAAAAATCTGTTCTGAACACATGGATGGTGAATACAGATGATTTATCAAACTTCAAGTATAACATTTTAAACTACATTAAACATTAGGGTGACGCTCAGTGACTTTATTCACACAAAACATTTTGATCTCATAATTCTATATTTAAACAAAGCTACAGTTTGTATTACAGCTTAACTTGTTACTGAAATATTTAAGAACGTAGCGCCCAATAAAGCAAATATTCTCTACCATTTTAGCTTCTGGCCCTTAGAATAATAATCGCAAAGATTTTCAATCACAAATCCTTTTCTGCCGTACACGTCGCACCGCTGTAAAAGTTGCATCTATTATGCGTCGCCGCTGACGTGTCGCGTTTGTTATGCATCACTGCCGACAACCCGGAAACGTGGGCCGGTGTTGTGCCAAAAATCGATGGGCTGCCAAATGGCGGCTCCGGGAGTGTGCACCTGAGGACTTTAACAAGAATTTAACAAGATTAACACTTAAAAACTATTATTTTTTTGCTTAAATTTATAGTAAATGTGTGTCTCATTTGAACTTTTACTTAATAAATGCACTTTGACGGGCAAATCGGCTGCATTTCGCCGAGGCGGCGCTACGACATGAAACTGATTTGACGTTTGCTCCTGGAGTTCCAGAGCGAGACGAAGGTGGCTCTGTATGGCAAGCCAAGTGTCTCATTAATAGCCACTTTGATCTATTTATGAGACATTTGGCTTGCCATATGACTCGAGCACCCTCTAGTGGCTGAAAATGGTAGTGTTGAATATTTTCCATGTCAGAATGATTGAAATTGTCTGATCTCAGCCAAAGATTGGTTTATAAATATGGAAGAAAAGAAACATAAGTCGCTCCGCTGTATAAGTCACAGGGCATGCTAATTTGTTAATTTGTTATTTGTACGTTACACACAGAGTGGTAAAATTGTAACATAAAAATGACAACACATTTAACTTAAACTCATACTACTTATTTTGTATTTGACCAAAAATTATATTGAAAATATCCTCGTAGGAATTATTTAAAAAGAATTCATGAAATTACCTCTAGACCCCGTGAGGTCCAGACCCTAACTTTGAAAACTTCTTGAATCAAGCATCATCTATTTTACTGCCAAAAATATTTGTTCAGATTGTTGTCGACATTTGTCCAGCAAGCATTTTATTTTATTTTTTACTAAATAGAAGCTTTTCCCAGACATTTATCTTGGTTTATAACAAAGAAACAAGTGAAAAAGTTTGATGTTTAGTAAGCACCATACAGCCTCGCTTGGAAACAAAGTATAAAGATGCTGTACTGTCAAATGTCCCCGTCACAGGAGGAACGCTTGGGTTTGGTCCTCTGTTCCAGGGTCTGGACTTTATGTTCTAGTGACCTCTCGGTGTCTCAGGGTGTTGCTTTGACATTCCCTGAGCACTCCCCTCAGCTGTCACCACTTAACAAGTCCCCGAGGGGTGGGAGAACAACAAAATATGGGAAATATGTAAAAAATGCACAACTCCTTCACCTCCTCCTCCTCCTCCTCCTCCTCCTCCTCCTCCTCCTCTGTGTACGGGCCCCACCCTTCCAGTTTAGGTATACGAGCAGCTATTGGAACGATCTGACGGCTTGTAGCTGTTCTCACCGAGGAAACGTTCAGCAAACGGCTGCAAAGGAGGCGGCTGTGGAAAGCTGGGCATGTGGGTGTTTACCTCACATTTTTTGTGCAGGTGTTCGCAGACGGCGTGTTTGCAGTGTGTCTGCAGAGTGCCAGGAAAGCTAGAGGTCAGCGAGGCGGTCTGTGCTGTTTTAACCCCAAACACGAGCCCAGCGTGGCTGTTTGTTCTCAGGGCAGACGTGCACGCAGCCGGTCCAGGCAGCATTAGTTAAAAACACTAAATAAAGTCAACTGGGAGCAGAAGATTACAAGCCTGGATTTCTGGAATGTTCTGTTGGTGGATCATGCCGTGCACAAATCTGTGCTCATAACCGCGGCCAGTTCTACTGAATGATGATGATGATGATGATGGATGGCTTGTGAGGCACCACAGAAACATGTTTTCTGCTGGTGTTGTACTGAAAAGAGCACCCCTGTCATGGAAAGTCCACAGACAAGAGTTGCTGCCCACAGATGTGCCTGCCTTTAATTTGTTTATTATGATCAGATGTGGTTATTTTAAAATGAGCAAACATTGGCCTAATAATTACCTCTGATACACATGGTCAAAATACATCTTGAAGGGCCGTAAGTGGCGTTAAGTGAACCCAATCTGATCCTCAACAGCTTCTAAAAGAAGTTGTAAAACAGATTGTGTTTTAGAATAAATCTGGAGGTGAATAAAACTAATTCTATTTATCTTTTGACTCAGTTTCTAACAGAGTGCGTTCTACCTTTGACCTAAAATCATTTTAGTAGATAAGTGAATAAAGTTGGGGTTCTGGTGGTAAAACCACAGTAGATGGATAAAAACAGGAGAAATTGTATAAATGATTGTAGAAGGTGTTGCATTTTTTTAACCAAGAGTTTCCATGTGAGCTGATGTCACACGTGGTGATTGACGAACCGTACGTGGAATAAACCGAGACAGGATTGATGTGTGTTTGGTTATGGTTAACTGGTCACCATTAACTTCACACAGACTCTCCCACTGGTACATCTTCATCTTTAAATCACTTCCTGGTCTGCTGCCTTCATACATCTCCTCCTACATGTCTCTGTGTGAGTGCAGCTACAGCGTGCGCTCTCAGGACATCATTACCTGCAGTGTTCCCTCAGTGAGGACTGAACTAGACAAAAGGGCCTTCTCCTACTCCGCTCCTGTTTCCTGGAATATCTTGTAAAAAGATCTGATGCTCTCGACCTTTGACCTCTCTAAGTGGCTTCAAACATCTGATGTTCCTGAGAACAACCAACACAGACATGTTCCTGTTTTTAGTTTTCTACGTTCACCTTATAATCTACCTGTTAATGATACTTTTTTTGGCATCTTATTTTAATTTGTAAAAAAAAAAAAAAAAATCTGTATGACGTTTTATAACTGTTTATTGTTGTTGCTGTTGTCCATTGTTGTCATCATTCTTTGTTAAATCAGGTCTCTCTTGTAAATGAGTCCTCGAGGCTCAATGAGATTTACCTGTATAAATAAAGGTTGATGTTTGGACTAGAATGCAAAATGTGCTAATTTTATTTTATTTTATTTGTTAACAAACATCTGATATTTTTACCAAACAGTCATCCATCCATCCGTCCATCCATCCGTCCATTATCTTTACACGTTTCTTCCTTTTTGGGTCGCGGGGGTCTCTGGTGCCCATATCCATCTGTCAATATGCGAGAGGCGGGGGACACCCTGGACATGTCTCCAGTCCATCACAGGGACACACAGAGACAAACAACCATTCTCTCTCTCTCCTAGGGACATTTAGAGTTACCAATCAGTCTAACATGCATGTTTTTAGACTGTGGGAGGAAACTAGAGTACCAGGAGAAAACCCACTCAGCACGGAGAGAACATGTAAACTCCACCCAGAAAGATCTCCGGCCGGGATTTGAACCAGGGCGACCTGCTCGCTGAGAGGCAGCAGCTCTACCAACTGCACCACCGTGCCGTCATATTTACAGCCATACAAGAAAAATATGATAAAATGTATAATGGTGTTTCAATTCACTCTTTGCTTTTTGAATCCATCCGTCCATCCATCCATCCATCCATCCATCCATCCATCCATCCATCCATCCATCCATCCATCCATCCATCCATCCATCCATCCATCCATCCATCCGTTATCTTTACCCGCTTCTTCCTTTTTTGTTTTTGAATCCTTTAAATTAACGTTGCTGTGGAGAATAAAGAGGAAACAGTTTCTGCCACAGGACAAAGTTCCGTTGGTTTATAAATTGTTTGTCGCAGAAAAACTCTAAAAATGAGGTTTTGTTTCCGAGAAAACTACGTCATACTTTGTGTTATTTAAAGTTCCGTTGTGCTTTAAAAGATGAATGAGCTGATTTTAAATGTTCGCCGTCTCTTTCAGTCGTACTTCGTCACCGACTATGACCCCACCATCGAAGACTCTTACACCAAGCAGTGTGTGATCGACGAGCGGCCGGCCAGGCTCGACAGTGAGTGCAGTTTTATGAACAAACTCGACGAGCGTAAATAAAAGCACGCGTCGGCTGCGCAGCATTTCTCCTCAGGAGTTGGTCTGAAGAAGTTTATTTTTGCTGCAAGTCAACGAGTGTGTGTGTGTGTGTGTGTGTGTGTTTGTACCAACGCACGTGTTGATGTTGTGCAGTCCTCGACACGGCTGGACAGGAAGAGTTTGGAGCCATGAGAGAACAATACATGAGGACCGGGGAGGGCTTCCTGCTCGTCTTCTCAGTCACTGACAGAGGAAGGTAAGCGACAGTTTCCACCGTGCACACACACATGCACGCCTCCCATTCTCGTCGTAGAAGTGTGTTCACCGCTCACAGCAGCACTCTCACTCTCCTCTTCAGCTTCTACTACAACCATAAATCGTCTTGTTGCCTCTTCCGGACCTTTTCTTGTTCTCGTCTTCTTTTGTTTGCAGCACTTCCTCCCTGCCGGGCTCACGTTTAATTTGAGTGTGTGTGCACTGACAACATGAATGCATGTATATACTCTCAACAGTGTCGGGCTCAGACGGTCGTGCCCCGTCAGGCCCGCTCCGTCACTCGGTGCAGCTGAACGCTGCAGCAGCTGAACACGGCTCGTATTGAAACCAGGTCATCAGAGACGCAAAGCAAATCCTTGTGAAACTTGTCGCTTTTCTTTACTCCTGGATGATGCGGTGACGCCGGTGGTAGCCATGGCAACCGTGGGTTTTAAAATGAAAGCATAACTTCTTCCACCTGCTGCTTTGTTGCAAGTGCAACAGATGTGCCGCCGGTGTGTCTGTTTACGCCACCGCCGTGGAGCGCAGGCAAAACCACTAAACCAGCTGCTCGCAGCTCAGGTTCATGCAACAGGATATTATGTTTCATAGCACAATTACTGTGTCACATGGAAAAGTAATCTTGTATTTTAAAAGTTGCCTTTTTTTTTACTTCTCCAAGATGTTTGAGCTTAAATCATCTTTTGAACTGAGCAGCCTGCCTGTCTTTGCCCTCCATCAGTGTTGCCAGATAAAGTCGAGGTTTTCCAGCCCACATATCTGTTAAAAACCGCCCCATCACACCAAACCTGCCCAATCAATATATTGTGATATTTACTGTTTATTTTTAAATTTTATTTATGTTTATTTTTTGAACGTCCAGAGGACCTAACTTAATTTTTTTTAGATTTTTCTACCTGGATTATTGAGCATGGATCAGGATGTTCGTGTTCTTTATTCAGAGAATCAACAGGATCTGGTTATTACAAACACAGATTAAATGTTCAATATGAATATTTCTATATTTATCACCACAGTAACAGTGTTAAACACATTATTAGTTGTGAACACTCAAAAGAATACACATGTTGGCTTAGTGTTTACCTTTAACCTAAATATTTCAGGAGTAAACTTTTTTAATAATCACTTTAAAAGTTATAAATGTCGTCTTTGGCGCCTGTTTGTTTTCCACATATATGAGTGTGTGTGAATGACAGGCGTTAACATAAAACACTTTGTACAACGGTGCTTTATAAAGTTCAGTGCATTTCCTTTATTGGTTGACCGGCAGTACTGCCACATCCAATATGGCGGCCGCTCCGACGTACCGCCGCAACGGGCCAACCCCTCAACGAGGTGTCCACCAACTGCCTCGCCAGTTCTCTGTTGTGAACGCCCTGGCAGAGATGACAACGTGATGCCAATCAGTGATGGAGAAAGGTCAGGGGAGCTTTGAACCACATTAGGATGAATTATTGTTTGAAATGTTTTTTAAAGAGGTTAACTCAAAAACCGTCGATATGACTCTAAATCCACCCAAATTATTCGCACCTGCCCAAAGCAATTTTTACCCACAACATCAGAATGAAAACCGCCCAATCTGGCAACACTGTCCTCCGTGGTGTTGTGTCCCCGCTCAACAAACAGCATTCCCTGGTTCCCCCCCACAGCCCCCTCCTATTGTTTATGTCGTAAACGGTCTCTCCTTCCTCCGTTTACGTGGGTCAAGCCTTCCAGGTTTACTCTGTGCTCACCGTGGCTGGAATGTGCCGTCCTGGGTTAGTGGTCACATTCTGCCTCTTTGCTGCTTCTTCTCCACACACGTGATGTTTTTATTTGCCGTTCGGTTGAAAACGTCCCGTCACATCATGCCCTCTGTATTAAGGTGAGGCAGCGAGCCGGTCAAAGGATGAACAAATGATTTGGAAGCTTTTTTTTTGGACTAACATGCTTGGTGACCTTAACTTCAGTGTGGTGATTGTGTAAGCACGGAGGTTTTCCTCCTCGCTGCAGCGTTTGATGATGATGATGGTGATGATGCATGTGCATGTCGTTTCGTTCGGTAGATGTCAACTCCATTTGATCTCGTTTTGCAGCTTTGAAGAAATCTATAAATTCCAAAGGCAGATTCTCCGAGTCAAAGACAGAGACGAATTCCCGATGATCCTCGTAGGAAACAAAGCAGATCTGGAGCTACAGAGACAAGTAAGTCCAGCAGCACAGAGCTGCACCCGCTGACAAACGTGCCTTTATCATCCGGAGAGACGGCGGGCCGTCTGGAGGGACTCACATGCGCACGCTTTACAGTGAAAGAGTTGCAGCTGCAGTCGATGCTAACGTACAACAGGATGTGACTGAACGAACAGGAGAGTCTGTATAAACTGTGCTGTCAGGAGGGGATGGGGAAGATGAATCTTCTGCTGCTGATCCTCAGTCACTCAGTTCCTGCAGTGAAGCCACACTGCCCCCTAGTGGTGACAACACGGACTCTTGCCTTCAGATACAAAGTTTTTATAAAAACTGTTTTTACCCGATAATCAATTCATCCATTTTCTTTACCCACGTTTTCCATGGGGAGCTTATCTCCAGACCTCATTTTGTGAAAGTCAAGCACTGGGACAACCAGCCATTCACACTTGCACCTAGAGACAATTTAACGTGACCAGTTAACCCAGCACGCGTGCTTTTAGTGTGTGGGAGATCATGCAAACTCCACAGAGGCCGTAGAAACAGCTTTAATGTATGTAGCTCAACACTCATTATATTTACTCAAACTTCTAACATCCATGTTCTGATTCTAATTTTTCATCTAATTTTGGACTAAATTATTATTTTATTTTATTTTATTCAAATATATTGCACAGGTTTTGTCATGTTAAGGTTGAATGCAAATGTCTGCAGATTGGATGCATGCTACATGATAATTAGTTTTCTGGAGTTTTAGTTTAATAATACTGTCCTGCAGTGCTTTAAATAATATTTTCATTCAACCTTTATTAATACAGGCTAGCCTCATTTACAAGAGGGACCTGTTCCAGACAGCACATGTAAAGTACAGACAACAAAACAGTAGACGATGACAACAATAAACTACAGTAAAAATACATGAAGCAGAATTTATGAATAATAATACAGTCGTCCCTCGTTTATCACGGGTGTTCGGTTCCACCCCAGCAATAAGTGAAAAACTGCAAAGTAGGAATAGTAGTACAAGTTCAAGTAAACATTATTGTCATTACCATCTCATGTGGTACTTAGAACAAAATTATGTACACATGTAGTAGTAGTAGTAGTAGTAAGTAGTAGTTTATTTTAGTATTTATATACAGGTACATGCAGTAGTCCCTCGTTTATCGTGGGGGATCCGTACCCTGAAGACCAGAAGATAAGTGAAAGACCGCAAAGTTGGAATAGTAGTACAAGTAGTAAGTAATAGTTTATATATATATATATATATATATATATATATATATATATATATAGGCATTTTAAATCCTTCCCACACTCTTGCACTATTCTAAACCCTAAACGCTCTGAAAGAGCACAGGATGTCATGAACTCAGCTCTTAGCCACGCCCACTTCTCCTCTGCAGAAGGAGATCACAGAGGAGGTGCGTGTAGGAGCCGCAGGAGGAAGTTTCTCCTGCAGTGTGGGCTGCACAAAGGTGCAGCAGGTGCTAAATAATTTAAAATAATTTATTTTAAATAAAAATTTCATGCCGATCGTGCGGCTCATCCATCAATCAGCGGATTGTGTGTCATGTCCAGTCTTATTTTGAAAAACCGCGGTAGAGCGAGTCCGTGACAAATGAACCGTAAAGTAGCGAGGGACTACTTTGTCAGGCCAGGCTGGACCAGAAGATGTCTTGGTAAAAACACACAACAAACTTCATGGACTTAAATTATGAGAAAAAAGTCAAGTTTTTGCTTGTGTGCAATTTTTCTTAAAACTGCTTTAAATGTTGGGGTTTGTTTTTCACCGCGGCAGTAGACAGATTGATCAGATGGCCGTATTTTGCTGCAGCAGGGTTATTTGTCGTAGCCAACCTTCAGTTAACTGTGACACAGGTAGGAGCGTGTACTCGGCTGAACCCCGGGGCTGAATCACCAAATCCATCCATCCATCCATCCATTTTCTTTACCCGCTTATTCCACTTTGGGTCACGGGGGTCACTGGTGCCCATGTCCAGCAATCACTGTGCGAGGGGCGGGGGACACCCTGGATGGGTCTCCAGTCCATCACAGGGACACATAGAGACAAACGAGACAAACAACCATTCACTCTCTCACTCACACCTAGGGACAATTTAGAGTTACCAATCAGTCTAACATGCATGTTTTTGGACTGTGGGAGGAAACCGGAGTACCCGGAGAAAACTCACGCATGCACGGAGAGAACATGCAAACTCCACCCAGAAAGGCCCCTGGACCGGGGTTTGAACCGGGGACCTGCTCGCTGAGAGGCAGCAGCTCTACCAGTTGCGTCACCGTGCTGCCCAATCACCAAATCACAGTTTTTAATTTGTTTCTTTTTAAATCGACTAAATATCAATGTATATGAAATTTTTACTTTTAATTTTATAGGTCCAACACAATAAACCAACTTCATAACTTAGCTATTGGCGGCACTGTTTGTTAAATATCAGCATTAATCACTGCCGATATATAATTCTGTATAAACCCACAACCGTCAAAGGTGATGCTTCACCAGCACGTTGTTGGTTTCTTGAAGTTAAATGAGTTGCTTTTGTTTGTGCGTCCTAATGAAATGTTCACACGATGTTTTCTCCCTCCTCCTGCTCAGGTAACCCAGGAGGAGGGCCAGCAGCTGGCCAGACAGTTAAAGGTCACCTATATGGAGGCTTCAGCCAAAATTCGAATGAACGTAGATCAAGCTTTCCACGAGCTGGTTAGGGTAATCAGGTAAGTTTGCTGCAACACAAACTGTGTTTTTGTTGTTGTTTTTATTTGTTTGTTCTCAAAATGTTAATACAGATGCAGATTTGTTTGTTGGTACACTTCCACAGCCTAACAGTTGACCGTTAGTGCCCTGATGGCCACTTGCTGTTCAGGGGGCTGAGTGATTCTAGCAGTAACAGCATTGTAGGACATGGAGGCTCCGCCATGTTTGATGATGGACGGGTTCTCTTCACAAAGATGGTTTCCTTCACTCCTCTCTCAAATTGGTCTGAGAGAGGAGGAGCAAAGGAGGATCCTTTGCTTGATTCACTATGAGAAGGTGGACTGAGTTTATTGCAGCTCCTCAGACTGACCAAGTCTTTAGTGTAAAGGACGAAACATTTCAACAAGAAGAATCTGTCCAGAGGACCTGACTTCACTTTGTTACATTTTCTACCTGGATTATTGAGCAGCGTCAGGAAATCCAAGAAGTTTTCCCAGAAACTGGGGCTTGCCAACATGTTCAGTCCCCTCCAAAAGTACTGGAACATCATTTTTAGGTGAGCAAAAGTAAAGGAAGACATAATCTTAAAGTAAATCAGCCTGCGACCCATGGACGTCACCGAACTGTTGCATTCTTCATTAGTGATGTTATCCCAGTCTTTCCCCACAGCTTCTTTCAGTTCTTGTTGGATTCAGGGGGTTCTTCCTTCAGTCTCCTCTTCAGGAGGTGAAATCCTTCTCTGCTGGGTTAAGGTCAGGTGATTGACTTGGCCAGTCTTTTGTCTCTGATGAAGTCCTTTAAGTTGACGGTGTGCTTGGGGTCATTGTCCTGCTGCATGATAAACCTCCTCCCAGTTGGTTCGGATGCATTTCTCCTTCAAAATGTTTCTGTGCACTTCAGAATTCGTTCTGCTGCTACCATCATCCGTTACATCATCAATAAATATTAACGCGCCTGTTCCAGAAGCAGCCCAAGCCATGACATTACCTCCACCGTGCTTCACAGACTTTGGATCATGAGCTGTTCCCTTCTTCTCCACACTTTGGCCTTTCCATCACTTTGGTGGAGACAAATCTTGGTCCCAGTCCATAAGATGGTGTTCCAAACCTTTTGCGCTGCGTCTCATCTCTGCACTTAGTAATTTCCAGTCAGGCCATTTGATTCTTACTGCTGATGACTGGTTTGCATCTTGTGGAACGGCCTCTGTATTTCTGCTCTTGGTCTTCTTTGAACGGTGGATGGTGCCTCCACCCCGGCACTGCGGAGGTCGTTGGTGATGGAAGTTACTGATGTTTTGGGGTTTTCTTCACAGCGCTCCCAAAATATCTGTTGTTTTCCTTGACCGACCTGTTTGACGTCTGTTGCTCAGTGCACCTGCAGTTTTTCTTTTTCAGGACATTCCAAGTTGTTGTGCTTGCCACGCCCAATGTTCGTCCAAAGGCTCTGATTGGTTTTCCGTCTTTTCTCAGCTTCAACATGCTTTGCTTTTCTCCCATAGACAGCTCTTTGGTCAATCCTCTTTTACAAGAAATGCATACCGTATTTTCTGCCATACACGTCGCATCAGTCCATATTTGTCTAATAAAGTGGAAAAATCCATAAATATGTCACTTCACCGTACACGTCACATCTATTATGCGTCACCGCTGACAACCCGGAAATGTGGGCCGGTGTTGTGCCAAAAGTCGATTGGCTGCCAAATGGCGGCTGCGGGAGCGTGCACATGAGCACTTTAAGAAGAATTTAACAAGATTAACACTTAAAAACAATTATTGGTTTGCTCGAAATTATAGTAAATGTGTGTCTCAGTCTAACATTTACTTAAGAAATGCACTTTAATGATCAAATTAGCTGCATTTTGCCGAGGCGGTGCAGCTGGTTTAACTTCATCAAAGCAGCAAGCAGAACGAAGGTGGGGGTTATATGGCAGGCCGATTGCGCCATTAATAACCGGTTAAGATTCTCAGTCATCCAGGATACGGTCATTTCAAAAAAGTTCAAGAAAAAAAACAATAAAGTTTAAAATAAAGTATAATAAATAAAGTCTATTTGTTTTTGTCTTGAACTTTTTAAAAATGGTCATTATAGCCTCGTTTACATATTACATGATACAACAGCATGCCATACAGCTACTACTACTCTGCTGCCATCAAGTGGCTGAAAGTGGTACTGCTCTTTTTTCAGTCAGAATGATTGAAAACGTCATATCTCAGCCAAAAAATGGTTTATGAAAATGGGAAATAAATCCATAAATACGTCGCTTCGGCCCATAAGTTGCAGGGCATGTAAATTAGGCAAAACATGACTTATAGGGCGGAAAATACATTAGTCTTGTTTCTGAGCTCCTCAGACAGCTCTGCTCGTGTGACCACAGCGTATTCAGTGTAGTCACACGATACCAAACTACCCAGTGCTCGTTTGGTCCCTTTAAATAGACTGAACGTCTGATGAAAAGCCTGTGAAACACACGACTGTACTGTACTGCAAAGATTAATACGTTTCTTTTAAAGGTAACAAATCTGTCCATGCTGTTTTAGCATGTTTTTGTAAAACGAACAGATCGCTTCTGTTCAGTTTTTATTCACTCTATCACACAATAAAAGACAAATGCTTTTTACTGATTCACTTAGCACAAGAAATATAACCTTGTTTAAATGAGCTGTAAGGGCTAAACTAACAAGTTTAGTTTCTGTGTTTGAACTTCAGAGGGTTGAGTTTAGGCTTGCTTTAATATTCAGTGTTAACAAAGGCCCATTGTTTAGGTCATCTACCTCGTACTGAAGTTCATGCTTTCTTTTGTTTTCAAGGAAATTCCAAGAGCAAGAATGTCCACCTTCACCAGAGCCCATGAGAAAAGAGAAGGACAAGAGCGGCTGCCATTGTGTGATCGTCTGATTTTTGCCTTATCACTGTAACTCATGCAGCTACTCTAAGCCCCGCCCACTCTGCCTGACATCACATCCCTTGTGGATGACTGACCGCTGCCTTCTTCATGCGCATGACTTCAGACGGCCTTTTTCTGAGATCTGTTGACCAGGAGCTGCTGTTTCCAGGACATTCTACGGACAACTGACAACGCCAAATTTGATCACCATTCTACCTTCAGCTGTAATCTTAATCCATACAAGAGACTACCAACACCTTCAGCTGTAATCTTAATCCATACAAGAGACTACCAACACTAAAACATTGCCTTCTAAATCTGCCTGACAAAAATGTTGTTTTGTACTCTGAAGGACTTCTCTTGCCTTGTAGTGACATTTGTACTTGCTACCAAGATTGAATGAAATATATAAATATAAATATATATAGCTCCAGAATGTTAATGACTTTTAGTTTCCAGTGTCTGACCAGAGCAGAGAGATTATCTAATATGAAGCTTTGTGTATGTCGTGCCATATTCCACCTTCACCCCATGTGCTAATCTGCTTCTGTACATATGTGACGTTTGTAGTGATTTACGAAGTGTATTTGTAACGACCTGTTGAATCACCACGGCGCAGTGTGTGAGGTGGAGTGGGGTTTTACGTCTAAGAAAATGAATATGTATGTATATAAATATAATTGCTGGACATCCCTTAATGAAGCACCGCCACACTGCAGAAGGTTCTTTGGTTCTCCGCTCTTTTAGTCGCCACACATGAAGTGTCTACAGTGTTTGGTTTTTAAGTCTTACATAAAGAAACGATTGTATTCCTGCTCCATCTCAAAAATACAGAAAGAAGAAGTCCAGTAGGTTTTTTTGTTTCGTTTTCTCCTCGAAGGTGGAGCCTCCGTGACGGACATCATTTTGTTTTCGAAGCAGCAGAGATTAAAGCAGCGGTAGCACTTTGTGTAGCTTTAAAAACCAACACATGAACGGTGTTGTCAAGAGCGTTTCATTCAGAGCATCCGTTCAGATTTAGTCTCTAAACTCCATCTTTAGCTGTTCCCGCAGTGACACAGTGGCGATGCGTTTGTTTTGTGTCCGTGACTCAACGTGTAACTCAGATTTCTGTCGCGCTTCATCTGCTGGTTGAAAAGCCAGGACGAGCAGAAGCCTCGAGATGAAAAGTGCAAGTTCATATCTGGTGAAAGGAGATGCCACCGGACCAACTACCTGAGTACTTTCCCTTCACTTTGACACAACCATCCCCGTCAACTTCTGTACTTCTGTTCTGAAGCACTGCAGGTTTTTATTTTATTCATATCACCGTCTTGTATTATAGACGAGAAACTGGATCATGGAAAAAATGGACTTGATTAAATGTTTCTACTCTACTTTTATACATTATTTTCTTATCCAACTAGTCGATAAGTATTTTTATATGTTTATAAGTGAGTACGTGTTCACATTCACAGCGTGGCTCTGTCGATATGTAAAAAAAAAAAAAAAAAGACTATTTAATTCTTCTGATAATTTTAAGCTGAAGATTGTTGCTGCCCAAATTTTAAATAACCTGATTCTTGTCTTGGTGGATGATTTTTTTTTTCTGCGTTGGAAAATGAAAATGTGTTTTTTCTTGAGGTTTTTGCAGGCAGGTCATGAAGGAACAGCTTTTAGGAATGATTCTGGGTTCCATAAAAACTAGAATAATGATACTAAGATTTTAAATGCCCTCTGTTTTGAAAATCAAGTGTTCATCTACAACATCCTGTTCCCTTTGTTCCCAGTACGTGTCTTGCCCTGTGTCTAGCTTTGGTTGCTAAAATAAAATCTGTCGTTGAGCCAGATTAGTTTTATTTTCTTCAGATTTATTTTATAATGAACATAAGAAATCCTTTATTTATGCTGCATTTTAAGAGTAAAATATATAACCTAGAATATTTAAAAAAAATTGGAATAGATGAGGAATAAAACTGATTTTTAAAGTTCCAGTCATCCAGGTTTTTTCCAGCTTTACAATTTCAACCCATTTATGAAAAAATAAAATAGTTTTTTGATAGTTTTGGGAAATATCTAAGACATTTTAATGCTTTTTTTCCTCTAGTTGTGTACAAATATAAATATTAGCTGGACTTTAATTAGATAAAATAATTTTATTTGAAGTCTTTTCCATTTTCTTTCAATTCTAATTTTGTGTTTGAGTAACAAAATGCCAGTAAGGCTACTTTTCTGATTTTGTATTGAAACTCAACAGGTTAACAAAATATGTATACATCACTATATTCTATATTAACTTTACTTCCGGTAGGGGTTGCAACAACAGATCATCAGTCTCCGTCTCACTCTGTCCTAACCTCAACCCTCTGCATCTTCTCATCCTTCATCCATGGACCTTCTTTGTGTTTTCCTCTTCCATGACAGCATCATCATCGTCTGGTATTCTGTTTCTACTGCTCCTCATTTCTAACGCTGCCAAGTTTGGTCCCTCCCAGTAAAAACCTGAACATCTTTTAATCTCTGCCAACTCCAGCTCCTGTCGTTTTGTTTGTGCCAGCACTTCCAAATCATCATCTTCATCATCATCATGGGTCTTGTGTGTAAATCTTCCCTTTCATTCTTGGAACCATCCTGTCACTAATCACTGCAGACTCCTCTTCATTCATTCCACCTTACCTGCTCTTCCTTTGGATGGATGCTTTTTAAACTCTAAAGTTGCAACAGCTTTTGGCTTCTTGGAAAACTTTCCACAAGACTTTGGGAGTGCTTCTGTGCGCAACTGTGCCCGAACATTGCGCAGTCACACGCGTTAGTTTGGTTTATTAGTTTATTTAGTAAAGATGTTAACGAGCAGGGCTGCAGTGGCCCCTGAGCCTGCAGGGCTGAGCTCAAAGGCTCATAAAACAAGTGCCAAACGTTTCATGTGAGTTTTCGTGAGTTTATGAAAATCAGATTAATATAAATGTACCAAAGTTGAATTTCCATCTAATATTCTTGGCCAGATGTTGCAAGTCACGTTAAAGCAACACACAGGATTATTGCATCCAATAAAAATAAGAAAGTTGTTCAAAGTCTCCATTTGAACTTGTGCAGGTAACAACAAATCTGAATCACTATAACAATCAATCACTGTACACGCGGATCATCTGAACACACGCTTGGTGTTTTACGGCGCAGTGGCCGCGACCCGGAAAGCGTGCACGGCTCGACTGATGTCTTTCGTGTAGAGGCTCAATGAATTAACTCGACGGCGGCGGCGCGCGCACCGTGACAGCTCGCGCGCGCGCCCCTCTCTGAGGTGGTATCTTCCACAGAAGAGCGTCAGGCTGAGCTCGAGCTGCTCGTGCGCTGGAAGCGCTTCCAGGACTTGACTGGTCCCAGAGACAGGAGCCGTCTGGTCAGCGCCCGCTCCAGTGGGTCCAGTCCGTCCAGTCCGTCCAGTCGGTCCAGTGGGTCCAGTCGGTCTAGTGGGTCCAGGTCCCCGGAAACATGGAGGGAGTCGGCGGCAGCAGGAGCATGTCGTACAGCAGGTGGAGCTATGACAGGTGAGCTCCGTGACTGATCCGTGACTCGCTGCTGTGATGAAAGAAGAACGATGATCATCTGGAGGTTGGAGGTGGAACACCACCTCAGGTGGAGACATGTAGTTTGTGAGTCAGCAGAGTATGACAGATTGTTGTTGACACTCCTCCATCCAAACATCACAACAACAACAAACAGATCTATCTATCTATCTATCTATCTATCTATCTATCTATCTATCTATCTATCTATCTATCTATCTATCTATCTATCTATCTATCTATCTATCTATCTATCTATCTATCTATCTATCTATCTATCTATCTATCTATCTATCTATCTATCTATCTATCTATCTATCTATCTATC
>NC_056499.1:3364708-3374634 GCF_014905685.2 Nematolebias whitei
CCATCCATCCATCCATCCATCCATCCATCCATCCATCCATCCATCCATCCATCCATCCATCCATGTCAGCAGATGTTACTGAGATCAATAATCACATCCTGATGAAGAGTTACACCATGATCACAGAGAATCTGTTGTTGGATCACAAACAAAAAGCCAGTCTGTAACGAAGAACAAGATAATGATCAGAGTGTCCGTGTGTGAGTGGGTGATGCCATCTTCATGGTGTCCAAGTGTGACTGAGTCGGTGTGCATGCTTTCATTGTCTGTGCACTCACGCTGAGGCCTCCAGCTTCAGCGTTTTGTGGTTGCTCCATGGATCAGCAGACACTTGTGGAGGTTTAACCTTGACGGCGTTGCATCATTTGTATTCTGAATCTGTGCTCGGACATCCCAAGTACTCGTTGCCTGAGCCACTGGTCTCTTGTCTTTGATTGGTACCTTGAGATCTGTGTACAGTGTGTTGGTCTGTAAAAAGTACCAGATTCTATGTAGTACTGCAGTAGTGTTGACAACAATGTTGGAGGAAGGGTTTATTTACTGCAGCTTTTCTTTGTCAGGGACTCCAAAGTAATTGGATCAATAAACAATTTAAAAACAGTTTATTTTCAGCACTAATAGTAGAATCTGTTGCGAGCTGCATGCAGTCTGGGACTCATTAACAAACAAAGTTTTCCAGTGTGGTCAGTAAATGATTTCTGTGTTCCTGAAAGAGTCTGTAGAAACCCTACAGAAACCCTGAGCATTCACAAACACTCGGGGTCTGTCATGATCATCTCTTGTCAATCAATTAGGTTTTTATTGTGATTCTTCCTGTGAAATGCGTTCGAGGGGAACGTAACAGAATACTATAGTATTTCTCAAAGACGAAATAGATCATTTTAATATTATTTTTGGACACAAAGAAACAAATTAAATGAATATATCAAATAGAAAAATAAAATGTTGTCAGCCTGTTTGGAAGTTAGAAGTGTATAATTGAAAAATCATCACAAGTAGGCCGGTCGCGATAAACAATAAAACATTTAATAAACAAGAGATAATCAATTAATCGCATGAGAAATGAAAATTATCAACCTCATTTTCATTTATCAGCTTTACCGTACTCTCTTTTTCTGGACACTGGATAACAAAAGGCTTAACTCCGGTGCTCTTCACTGACCCCCCCCCCCCCCCCCCCCCCCCCCCCCCCCCCCCAAACACACACCCCCTCTCTTTGCTTTTTAAAATCTGTTTTAATGATCCTAAATTAAGTTTTTGGACCATGTTGAGAACCCAAGAGAGACAGCCCATGTCACATCAAGGGGCCTCCCTCCCATTTTTCGTAAAGAGACACGCTGCTCGCTCCCTCACTATCCATCCTTCGGTTCAAACAGTCTGAATATACTGCCATCCAGTGGTCAAAAAAGGTACTACATTCACAAATTAACCAACATTTCTTCTTAAAATGTACAATTATTACTAATTATTGTCAAATTTCAAACAATGTGATCGTTTATCTCAATAATTTCTGAGACAATTAATCGCCCAGCAACATTTGTTATCGTGACAGGCCTAGTCACAGATGATGCTTTCAGATGCGTTGAGGTTTTCGTCAGTCCTCACCTGGGCAGGTGATGAGCATGGCAACTGTTTGAGGGTTCAGATGACATCATCTGTTAAGGAGCACTGCAGTCCCTTTACTGCCACCGTAGAGTCTGTTAGTCGTACAGACAGATGTTGAGGTCTGGATTAGTATCTTCTGCATGTTTCTCTGTGCTTGTCCAGTGAGCGAGTCTTTTCAGTGATGATTAAAGGAAGACATGGTTTGAACTTCCTTTCCCTTCATGTTTCCCTGTGTGCCACGTCCCAGGGGTCTCCTTTTAAACTTGTTTGAATTTGGGCCTCATTCTGGGCATTGCACCGACTTTGGAAGGTTGAATTAACTGCTCCCACATGTAAACACGTAACGCTTCATATTTGAATAGTTACTGATCAAAACAGATGCAGTCTCTTGAGCAGCACATCATCCAAAATAGATTAAAATACGTTTTTTTATTAAAATGTGCTTTAAAAATAAAATTGCTGTAAAAAAAATTCAAGGAGACGCTCAGGGAGATAATATGACCAGAGCTACTGCAGGCAGACACATGTGATCCTTATCAATGTCCCAGAGGTGCATGTATTTGATCCTATTTGTTAATTAGTTAGAGTTTTTATGATTAGGATTGCCACTTCATAACTCGCACCTCAAACAGCCTTGTTCATCTGTTCGGACTCTCCTACAGGATGCAGATAATGGCCATGGGATGTGAGCATCAGTGGGTTCTGCAGGCGTTGTGATTCATGGTGTTCGTTCTTGTACCAACAGTGTGCACCATCACACCGTGTCCTGGCACCTACTCTGCAAACACGACTGAAGAGAGGCAAGGGCAAGGTGGCCTGACAAGATACCATTCAGAGCCTCCAGACTGTGACGTTTTCATGTTTTTAATCCAAGATCAACTTTAGCTTGAATTTGTTGTTTACATTGTGTCAATAGAGTCAAACACAATTGAATCAGGTATCTAAAGAACGGGAACTAGAACTCATGGTAGGCCTATATGCACATTATTTTAAGTTTTTTCGTCTTCAGCTGAATGATGATCTAATCCTCTGAAAGAGCACGTCTGAATGTCTGCTCAGCTCTCTGCATCCCTCCTGGTGTTGCACTGACTGTGCTCGCTGATTTAACTGACGGCACGGGTCATCAACAAAATTTACTCCAGGGCCCGGATGGTTTTAAACAGACCGCGCAGAGGCTGGCCTTTGATTAGTCATAATGTTGCTAATTATGGCTAGTCCGTTTTTATTTATTTCTCTTAAACAGGTGCCATTTGAGAAGCTGTGCTGCTTTTCAAAAATGTTCAACAGTTTTCCTTTTTGTTTTTTTTTAGATGCTTTTGTAGCGATTTTCTTTGTGAACCATGGTACGTGTATTTAATGGACACCAATGACCCCGCAACCTGAAAGGATAAAGTGAGTAAAGATAATGGATGGATGGATGGATTAAATGAATTTATTAAAAAGTAACATAATGGCTTTAAGTTGCATGTTCTCATTGAGCATTTTTGGATCAAAAAGACATTAAACAACATATAAACTATCAGTAGATGCATATGTTGCATTTGGGACAAATTTAATCAAAAAAGGAAAACTTTGTGGCGCCTAAACCTTTTTGCAGATGTGAAAAACACCTGCATTAAGTTGAGATTAGCTAAAAGAATTAAAGATGGATTATAGAAGTTGAACGCAGGATTTCTGGCTTTGGAGCTCCTGCCATCTTTTAAACAAACAACCTGAGTCCATTATTGTAAGAAGATTTACAAACCTGATGGCATGCTGTGGACAAGTGCCAACATTAACCCTTTCATCGCTGGACTCAGTCTGAATCTGTCAACTGCAAGTTATCAATACTTGAATAGTTGGTGGGATGGGTCTGTGGGTCCTGCATGACCCTCAGAGCGGAAAGATGAAAATCATCAGTAAAATGTGTTCATACCTTTGTAGCTCAGCATGCCTGTTTTTATTTTTAAAACCTGTATTATTTTAATTCTTGTTGCCCTTGTCTAATAATGAAGCTCTTATTTTTGTTCCTAAACTTTTCATGTTCACGTTATTTCGCTTTGATTTTTCATGCACTCTGAGCTGCAACATGTGACTGGGTGACTAATTTACAAAATAAGTTCTAGGAAAATTGACAAAGAAATGTGTTGCACTAATATTGTTCACCCCCGACTGTTCACAAACAGCACTTTAGAACAAGAGAGTTCCCATAAATGTTCTTAAATCAAAGTATTTTTAGTGCATCAAGTTGTTTAGGAACCATCTCATCAGTAAATGCAATCATCTGACACCCTTCTACGACTCCGTGTGCACCCGGTCTCATTTGTTTATGTAAAAATACGTATGTGTGATGGACAGCCATGTGTTGTTGCATCTGCAACTGCATGCTGTGTGTCGGAGAAAACACTCAGGAAATAGCAGAATTTTATGCCCTGGGACTGAGATTATGTTTGAAAACACAATCACAATTTCCTGATGCAGATCTATCAATGCACAATCAAAATGGAATATTTTTACCACCCAAACACATTTTTGGATGGCAGTCACTGAAAGTTCCTCTTGCGTTAATGTCCCTGAATTCTGTTTAAAAGAAAAGTCTGTGCAGCCGTCGAATGAGTCTTACAGCTGTTTTTCCTGATAACAACAGATTAAACTGTGGATCAGAATGATTTGAAGAAATGTGCTTCTGAGATCAGGTTATTTGACACTAGGGGTGTAAAGCACCAGCTTTACCACGATACGATATTATATTGATTTCTTTGTATGACGATACGATTTTTCTCGATATCACAAAGTCCGTCACGATACGATTTTGATTCTATTCGATTCACAAGTCTGCGATCGATATATAGTGATATCAAATGCCCATCTCATTTACATATAAATAAATTTACAAAAACAATTCAAATATGATTTAACCATTTTGTTTCTGTTATTACAGGCACCAGGCATTTAAATATATTTATTTTTCTTAATTAATGAAAAAATAAAACTAAATGACCTGTTCAGTATAGTCTCACATTTCTCATGTTTAAGTGCATTTTTTAAACCAGTTAACTTAAAAGTGCTCTGATGACCTTTCAGTTATGAAGAAACAAAAATAGATATTGAGCTTACATAACATCAATGTCGTGTTTCTTCTTCAGGTGAAGCCAAATGTGTTGTTTCCAGAGTATTTGAACTCACGCTGACACCTGTTGTTGCACACGACACGAGTTTTGTCTGTTGAGCCGTTCTTCTGTCTGAATCCAACATATTTCCACAGAGTTGATTTAAATCCAGCAGGAGAGAGAATGTCATTATCTGTGTTTTCTGCCTCGTCGGCCATGTTGCTGAGCAGCCGTGCACGGAAGTGGTGACACAGACGTGCCTTGGGCATTTCAAAAGAAAAGTGTATTTTAAAAGTGATGATATGAATTGATGTTTTAGTTTTGCCACGATATAATTGAGTCGTTAATCATTTAATCGATATATTGATGTATTGTTACGCCCCTTTTGACACCATATCTTTTATTCTGCTGAGCTTCATATTGTTCTCGATCCAGTTCATATTTCTGATGGAGGTTTGGATCAAACAAAGAACTCCTGAAATGTGATTCCACCTTATTTTTGATATTATATATGTGGTATTTTGATAAAAAAAAAAAAAAAAAAGAGTTATATATTAACTTTAATAAAGTTTATGGAGATTTTTAGACAGCAACCAGAACGTTAGTACAACAAAATGCTTAAAACAAACTGCAAAGATTATTTTGACTAAAGATGCACCAATTTTGATTTTGGGGGCTGTTAACCAATTTCAGTTCAATTCAGTTTAAAATTTGAGTTGTCAATACTAATTTGATCAATTCTGACTTTTTCAAAGACTTAAAGTAACATCATACGACACAAGTCAGTCAAGACGTAAATCTTTCAGTTCTGGTTTTCAGACAGTTTTTTTAGTGCATCCCTAAAATAATGTAAACTAAAATACCAATATATTATATGCAGTAAAGCCTTTATGTGTTTGAGTATTTCACTTACAAAAGTATATTTAAACTAATTTGTTAAAAAGAGCTTTAAAACTTTTCCTAGCCCTTTACACCAGCTGTCAATCATTCCGACTTGGCAGATGATCTAGATTCTTAGAGAATTGGATAAAATACAGTTTTCTTGCCTGTCATCGTTCAGATTTCCTTCATCTTCAGTCGTGTCGTCAGCAGACGTTTGCTTTGCTTCTGTGCTGTGCCTGTATTGTTGGTTTGAGACTGTTCTGCTGCAGTACGACTCAGGAGCAGTGACCGCCGTCCAAGTCTGCACACAAATCTGTTTGATTTAGAAGAATTGAGCCTGATGTGATGCACCAACGCTGTAAATGTCAATAAAGACATATAGAACGTGCAGCCTTGTTTGTAACAAAACAAAAACAGGGATGAAAAAATACAAAATGTGATTTTAGCATACCGTTACACCCCTGACAATAATTACTAATTATTGTCAAATTTCAAACAATGTTATTGTTTATCACAATAATTTCTGAGACCATTCAGCAAAATCAGTTATCGTGACAGGCCTAGTTGTGCAAGTGTTAAATGTGGGAATTTATCGTGTTGTAATTAAGGGGGTGCAGGTAAATCTGCATAATTGCAAGTGAGGTAATCGAACAAATTCCCTGTATGTGGATTAGTTGTGATCAGTAGAATGGCACCGCCTCCCTTCATAAATTAACATCACCTTTAAATGGTATGAAGGTGTTTGCAGCCTTGTCACTTTGATGCCTCTGGTGTTCTTTATTAAAATCAGAAGAGGGTTATTTTCACATCAGAGCAGATTACTGTTGCATTGCCCTTTGAGCAGCAGGTGTGCTCACAGAGCAGGAGTCTGAAGCAGCGTTATCATCCAGCTGTGCTCAAATAGATGGGTGCTTTAAGGCTAAACTGAAAAACAATAAACCAAGAAGGCAAAAGATGATAGTGAACCGTAAGAGTTTATTGAGAAAAAGGAAAACGACCGTACAGAGCATGACACTCGATTCCAATGGAGATTTGTCTGTAAATAGTTGGTGTGGAGGATTATCGTTGGCACAATCTGCATTTGATTTTTATTTTTATCATCTGTGTTCACGTCAAAACAATTACCTGTATTTTTTATTCTGTTGTTTAACTAATCCATGTGTGTCAGATCCAACCTGAAATAAATCTCAGTCACAAGCGCATCTGTCCACGAACAAGCAGACTTCAGACATCAACGTAAAGTAGTTACTTTTTTATTTTTTATAAGAAGCATTCTGATTGGACATACAGGGGCAGCTGTGGCTGAGTGGTTAGAGCAGTCGTCCTCCAATGCGAGAGTTGGGGGTTCGAATCCACCAGCAGTCACATGACGAAGCGTCCCTGGGAAAGACACTGAACCCCTCATCGCCTCCGATGTGTGTCCCACCAGTGTATGAATGTGATCTAAAGCACTGATTAGTCTCTTTAGAATGATTTGTTCAATCAGCTTTGTAGAGATCTAGTATAGAGCTGTATGAATGGGTAAATGAGGCACAGATTGTAGTGTAGAGCGCTTTGAGTATCTCGAAATAAGATAGAAAGGCGCTATATAAGTACAGTCCATTTACCATTTACCAAACATGAGGAAACTAACCTTACAGTGTTTTCACCTTGAAAATACAAAGATATCAAGAGCTCTTTGAACAGGTTCTCAGGGTACAGTTCTACATACATACATACATCTTTTACCCGCTTCTTCCGTTTCAGTTCGTGGGGGTCACTGGTGCCCATATCCAGCAGTCACTGTGTGAGAGGCCAGGGACACCCTGGTCAGGTTTCCAGTCCATCACAGGGACACCTGGAGACAAACAATCATTCTTTCTCTCACCTAGGGACAATTCAGAGTTACCAATCAGCCTAACATGCATGTTTTTGGTCTGTGGGAGGAAACTGGAGTACCCGGAGAAAACCCACGCAGCACGGAGAGAACATGCAAACTCCACCCAGAAAGATTCCACGCTGGGATTTGACCTGGCGACCTCCTTGCTAAGAGACAACATCTCTACCAACTGATCCACGGTGCCGTCCATTCTTGTTACCATCAGGGAGAAAGCTTCAATGCTACATGACAGAAGAGTTTTATTTTGTTGAAATGTTCCTTTTTAATTATATGTTACTTTAAAAAGGGCATTTGCACATCACCTGTAACAAAGTAGCTTGTTGAGTTATGGGTGTCAAATAATTTCCACCTTTTAAATTCCATTTCCCTTAATCAGCTCAGAAAGTTACCATTTTATGAATTGCAGAAATTAATCTCAGAAAGACGTTCCAACCTTCCTGCATTTAGCAGTGAGTTCTTTTAAAAAAATAAATACTGACTGATTAAAAAAATAAAAATAAATCAAGGTACAGTATTCAGTACCAGCCTAGAGCAAAATGGTACCATCTGCTCTTAACTCTATTAGTTGTCATTTTTTAATGATTTTGTTCAGTCACTGACTGAATATTAGTCTTAGGAGCTTTACTGGAACTCAGCGGAACGTCCTTGTTTCTTGCAGTTGTTTCACCTTTCTTCTGAGAGTTCTTCATGCTTTTATTATTTATGTTTTGGGGGATGTTGACAGACAGATGTTCATCATTCACGTGACTAGCCAGCTCCTCAAATCAAGACCTGAGTCAAGTTTTTTTTAGTTTTGTGGAGCAAGTATCATAGAGATAAGGAAGCCATCCGTGCACATTGAAACAAACAAACAAAAAATACCGTAAGAGCTGGTCTCAGATATAATTTCTCCATTATCTACAATACAGCCTTGGTTTTTCTCTCCAGGTAGCGTCCAGACCATTCAGACTCAGAAACACGAGTGAAAACCTACAAATGCTCGACATGTTGGATGGCTCATAAGTGACAACAACTCAAATGACTCACAGGATGGATTCCTATGACTCCAACAAACCTTTAAGTGGGTTTCATTCAGCTGGACACTATTAGTCCCAAACCACCAATCTGTCATTAAACTGAAAAAGCTTATTAAGGTGAAACATCTTCAATACTCAAAATATAAAGTGCAGCTGGCTTCTTTTTAGGCATCTAGATTTACTTTAATCATTGCAGGTACTACAATTATTACAAATGACATCTGAAAAAGAACCACTTAAAGCACACATTTTTGCTATAGATCATTTTTACCATTTTTTGTTGTTTATTGCGCATAAGTTAGCATTTTTATTTTAATTAGTTTCTTTAGGTTCATCATTGTGTCCGTCAGTTGATTAAAAAAGGTCACTGTATCCTACAGTGTCCCTGTCTGTCATCAAACTGCTGGACTGTTTCAGAACTGCACAATGGCCAAAGGAGTAAGGGAACACCAAAAGTAGAGTTTCTGTTTATTCTGTGGTCACAAACAAGAGTCCTGATAATTCAATTCAATTCAGTTTATCTATAAAGCGCCAAATCACAACCAAGTTGTCTCAGGGCACTTTACAGGAACATTCACATAAAAGCCAATTAGTAAAGTTCTCTATCAAAGGAATCCAGCAGACAAGTTGAATCTGGCTTTATCACAGTCTCCCATCCTGAACAAGCACAGTGGAGACAGTGGAAAGAAAAACTCCCTTTAACAGGAAGAAACCTCCAGCAGAACCAGCTCAGGACAAGAGACCATCTGCTTTGACCGGCTGGTTGAGAGGACAGGAAGGAGAGACAGACGAACACAGAATGGCAGGTCCAGGTATACGTCCAGGTCCAGATATAGGTGCAGGTCCAGATATAGGTCCAGGTCCAGATATAGGTGCAGGTCCAGATATAGGTCCAGGTGTACCTGAAAGACAAAAAAAAAACATGTTAGGATAGAAAAAATAATATCAAATACAAAACAGGTTGAGCAGAGTAAGTAAAGAGTAGCAGAGTGAAAAGTGTGGTCAGTTTGTCCTCCAGCAGTCTAAGCCTATAGCAGCATAACTAAGGGACAGCTCAGGAAACCCAAGCCGACTCGAACTATAGGATTTAGCAAAAAGGAAAGTCTTAAGCCTAGTTTTAAAACTGGATAATGTGTCAGCCTCACGGACAGAGATTGGAAGTTGGTTCCACAAGAGAAGAGCCTGAGAACTGAAAGATCTTCCTCCCATTCTGTTTTTGTAAATTCTAGGAACCACAAGTAAACCTGCAGTCTGAGAGCAAAGTGCTCTGTTAGGAAAATATGGAACAATAAGATCTGTAATATAAGATGGAGCTAGGTTGTTGAGAGCTTTGTAGGTTAGAAGTAAGATTTTGAATTCTATTCTGGATTTGACAGGGAGCCAAAGGAGAGAAACTAAAACTAGAGAAATATGATCTCTCCCAGTAACTCCAGTTAAGACTCTGGCAGCAGCATT
>NC_056499.1:3389634-3406243 GCF_014905685.2 Nematolebias whitei
TGGGGGGCAGGTTGAAGGGAGGTGACCTGCCTGATGTTGGGGGGCAGGTTGTTCCAGAGTTTGGGGCCCATGACTGAAAAAGCCCGATCTCCTCTGAGCTTCTTGTTTTTGGAACAACCAAAAGCAGCTGATCAGATGATCTCAGGGCCCGAGAGGGAACGTAAGGTTCCAGAAGCTCAGAGAGGTGAAGGGGTGCGAGGCCATTTAAGCATTTGAAGGTCAACAGAAGAATTTTAAAGACTATCCTCGTACGAACAGGGAGCCAGTGAAGGGAGGACAGAACTGGAGTAATATGTTCAGACCTATGAGTTCCGGTTAAAAGCTGAGCAGCAGCATTCTGGACGAGCTGAAGACGTGAGATGGAGGCCTGGCTGATCCCAGCATGCAGTGCGTTGCAATAGTCCAATCGGGTCGTGACAAAGGCGTGGACTAGTTTCTCAAGGTCGAGTCTGGACAACACTGACTTGAGCTTAGCTACCTGTCTGAGTTGGAAGAAGCTTTTCTGCAGAACAGAGTTGATTTGTTTGTCAAACTTGAAGTCAGAGTCTAAAACCATCCTGAGGTTTTTACCAGACTGCTTCAGATGTGGCTGAAGAGAATCCAGGTTGACAGGATCAGAGACGACACTTGAGCTAGGGCTAAAAACAATGACTTCAGTCTTCTCATCGTTATGGAGAGGAGGAATTTAAGATGATGATTAGTAAGCCATAAGATGATTTTAGTTTAAATCTGAAAAGTGGTGGCCGTATTCATTCCTTCTAAAAAATGCTACTTCTTTCGTTTATATCTCTGAAACGTTCACTTTGATCAAAATGACCTCCATTTAATTACTTTATTGAATCTTCATCAGGAAATGGAAGAAGCAACGTACCATCCAGACTATAATTCTGCTCCTCTCTGCAGCGTTGGCCACGCAGCACACTGAATGTTCAGAGACTGTGCTGCGGATCAGGGAATACGGAGGAACGTCAGTGTGTTGAAGCAGTCCATCTGGTTGCCTCTCAGGGACTTCCTTCCATCCAGCATGACATTTTCTAAGCCAATCATGTTTTATGCATGTCCTCAGAAGGCCACTGTGCAGTGACATGGAGGGATTTACGTTGACACAACAACCGTGTGTGTATTTGTATGTGAGGTGTGTGAGGAGGAGCATCCCTCACCCTCTGATTTTATTAGCTCTGCAGGACAAGACGTTAGTTTATTGTTCTTCTATAATAAATCTTGCCATTATCTCAGTTGCATTTTGGCTTATAAACAATCTTGTAATAAATGTTAAAATTGTTGGAAACAACTGAATGATTAACTGGAACTAAATACTGGACACAAGTCCCCGTGCCTCTTTTTCTTTTCATGGATAAATCCACAGCTTCTCCGTTTCTGAAGCTGCTAATTTAATTTTCACTCACTCGCACATTATATCTGTTTTTCTTCCTTTAAGGTTTTACGCCTCTGCCTAAAATAAAACCACCACTGCTTGAACAAAATGCCTCATTACTATGTTCACATTTAGTTTAAGACACATTACTGATTTTAAAATGATTTATTACTAATATTTCCATAAAGATCACATTCATATAGCGCATGCATCATTCTGAATTTTACTACGGTAACCTGTGTTAACGTTTTCCACACGTTTTCTTCATGCCTTTACAAGTAAATGTAGCCGTTTCATATAATTCAAAAACTTTTACTAAGTATATGAAAATACAGTTCTTTTTCCTTTAACTAGAAGTGGTGAAACTTCAACAAACAACCTCAAATGTTTAAAAAAAATTATTTTTGATATATGCAAAGTAGCTAATGTATAGTAAAATGCACAATATTGTAAATATAACAATGAAACAGTAATACTAATACGTATTAAACTAAATGCAAAAGGTCAAAGTTCATGCTCAATAATCCTGGTTAAAATAATCCAACAAATTCCAGTCAGGTCATCTGGACCGTTACTTTTTTTTTGTTGAAAAGTTTCATCTTTCATCCAAAGGACTTCATCAGTCAGAGGAGCCACAACAAATGCACAAGCAGCACACGCACATAGTGGGCAACCAGTTTGATGGTGACAGACAGAGGAGTCGACGGGGGAGAGGGCAGACTCCAGAAACAATCTTATCACCATAAAACTGGTTGGCCCACTTTGTGAGTGTGCTGCTTGTGGGATTGAGTTTGTTGTGGCTCCCAGGACTGATGAAGTCCTTTGGATGAAGGGCGAAATGTTTCAACCGTCCAGAGGACCTGACTTAACTTTTATAAATGCAAAAGTCTCTTTACAAGTTTTGACATGTTATAGTAAAATATATTTTCTGTGAAAACTTTGGATTTTTTTGTTTTTGTTTTCCATAATAAGAAGACACTGACAGCAGCTATAAAATATATTTTCTGTGAAAACTTTGGATTTTTTTTGTTTTTGTCTTCTATAAATAAGAAGACACTGACAGCAGCTATAAAATATAGATGTTTGCCTTTTTTCAGTAACAAAATGTTTTAATAATAATAATAATAATAATAATAATGTGTTAGGTGTTGTCATCCTTGTATGTTCCCATATGATGGCCAAATTGGTTCTCTACATTTAACCCATCCACGGCCGGGTGGTGCGGTGGGTGGCTTGTGGGGGGCCGGGGAGCAGACTGGGGGTGCGGTGTGCTGCTCAGAGACACCACAAGATGTGCAGTGACTGGGGATCGAGCCTGGGACTTCCGGGTCCCGGGTTGGCTGCCCTGCCTCTACACCATCTCGGCCCCCGTTATGGATCAAACTATTGATGAAATTTAAACAAACCTCTGTAAACTCTCTTTAAAATGTAGATTTTAGTTTGGACAAAAAGTGTTGATTCCACAAAGTGTATACATGTACCGACATATTCTTGTCACCAGTTGTGAAATTTAAAAAAAAAAACCTTTAATGGAAACAAAGCTGCTCTCTCTGTTAAGAGCTTGTGAGCTTCCAGTCCTTTATTTCTGGGCAACATGAAGTTTCACTGCTTCACAAGATGCTGCACCATCTGAGCCACTTCACCCCTCTGTTTCTCAGCTGGTTTTTGTTTATACATAATTTAGCAGGAGGGCATTATTAAATACCATCCATCTTGTCAGTCTCCATGCAGGCATCCTTCTTTCAGCAGGATCCCTTGGCTTCAGTCCATTTTCTCTGAAGTGCAGCAGCTCCTGTGAGCGACGTCTTAAAGATCCTCAGCGACTCACTTCTTAGCTGAGTCCGAATTTAAAGTCCATGTTTCAGAGCTGAGCTCGTATAAAATGAAAAGTGTCCAAATCCAGCAGCTACTCAGCTTTACTCTGCATGAAAACACAATTTATATATTGTAATTTGTTGCTAATTGCATCGTAAACCTGCTTCAGGAGTAAATGAGGGTCATGTTCGTACAGACAGGATGTGTGCGACGACAGAACGACCTCATTAAAAGGCAAAAACGCATGAATCAGGAAACGTAGTGTGAGTCCGTGCAAACATGTCTTCATGTTACTCTGCACAACCTCCAAATTAATCTTTCTCAGAAAGAAAGTGGCCATTCACATGCCAGGAATTAATTAAGAGAAAACCACATTTTATACATTTCTAACACGATAACTTTGAACACAAACCGTATTTTTCGGATCAACGCCAGAATAAAAACTGAAAACAGAACGAGTCACGTCTTCTCAATGTTCTGAAACCAGGTAAGACGATGTCTGCTCACGTCCCAAATGCTGCGTGCAGGAGCCACTCTCTATTTCAAATAGTCGCTACAATGTGTCTTACCTTTGCCATAGAGATACCAGGTGAAGTATTTTAATAGAGATACCAGGTGAAGTATTTTAATAGAGATACCAGGTGAAGTATTTTAATAGAGATACCAGGTGAAGTATTTTAATAGAGATACCAGGTGAAGTATTTTGGTGCATTTTATTTGTATTTGGAAGTTAAAATGTACGAGTTCCAAATGAGAAGAATCAACTGGAATGGCCCCAAAGTCTAAACTTTAACTCAAACTGTTGGATATTCCTGACCCGCCCCGACCTCAAACTTTAATAAAGCTGAGTCCTGCCAGAGAACGTGTGATATCTGCAGTAATAAACTTTTCATTTTCACTTCTGTCAGTTTGTGTCTTAGTAATTCAGTCACACACACACATATAGTACAGACGCACTATAGTGACCGTGTTGCTACAGTTTTACCAACGCACAGAATTATTCACTTGTATTGGTCATGACAGGAGCCTGCTCGCTGAGCACGTACAGTGCACGTACAGTGCACGTACAGTGCTGGTTCTCTGACGTGCAGCTGGAACAAAGTTAAGACAGGACTGATGTTCGTCCCAGATTCAAGGTCCGACTTCTGATGTAAATGTTATGGCAGCTTAAATATTGATTCTACTCTGGGAGGAACAGGTCCAGATGGTAAAACTGTCCAAACTATAAAAACATGTCGTGTCTGAATAAATTCCTCCAGCTGTCAGTCTTTGGTAGGCCTGTCACGATAAACAATAAATCAATTAATCGATTAATTGCATGATAATTGAAAATTATCAAACTCATTTTCATTTATCGGCTTTATCGTTTCTTCGTGTCTCTCTTTCTACTGAAGACACTGGAGGACAAAAAGATCAACTCAGGTGCTCTTCACTGACCCCTCCCTTTCTCTTTTATCTTTAAAATCTGTTTTAACGACCCAAAATCGTGTTTTTGGATCGTTAAAAGCAACAAAGCTGAGAAGCTAAGCTACGGGCTAAGCTAACAGGCCGACCTCGGGGAAAAAACCTCCGTCTTGTCGAAGCTCCAAAATTCTCGGTTGAAACTCGTGCCTTCGTGTAAAAAGTTGTTTTTCTCTGCAAAAAGAAGCTGAGAACTTGTTTACTGATTTTTTTATTAAAACTTTGTGTGAAAAATGCTAAAGAGCTCAAACCACATGAGCGTCCGCCATTTTGAGAACCAAAGAGAGACAGCCCATGTCACGTCAAGGGGCCTCCCTCCCATTTGTCTTAAAGAGACACGCTGCTCGCTCCCTCACTATCCATCCTTCAGTTCAGTCTTAAACTATCATCCAGTGGTCAAAAAAGGTATTACACTCAAAACAAATTAACCAACATTTCTTCTTAAATTTGACAATAATTACTAATTAAACAATATTATTGTTTATGGCGAAACGTTTCAGCAATAAAAAGAGAAACTGTCCAGATGACCTGACTGAAAAATGTTGGATTGTATACCTGGATTATTGAGCATGGACTTTGTTGTTTAGCGCAATAATTTCACCCAGCAAAATTTGTTATGGTGACAGGTCTAGTGTTTCGGTCTAATTATGAAGTGAAAACCTCACAACAGTTTCAGTAAAATTATTATTTTATGTTCAGTTCAAAATGTCCTCATCCCCAGCTTTTTACATGTATTTTGAGTTATCTTGCTCTTACATTTCCTGTGAGATTTGTCAAGTAGGCGTCCCAAATTATTCTGATAGAGCAATAAAAGACCCACGTTTAATACACTTTCACATTTGCCCTTTAAAAAAAAAAAGTCCCTTTTTGTTGCTAAAAACAAATCAGTTTCTACTGCTCTTTGTTCTTTAAATTCACTGTAATTAAACGGTTTAATTTCCAGATAACTCGTAAACCACAGAGCAGTTCCAGAGCAAGGAGCGATCTTTGAGCCTGTGTGGGCCTCAGCTGGGGCGTGAAAATGTTGTGTCTGTGCAAAGACACGGCTTTAGGTTGATTTATGGGGTGAAAACAATATTTTTAAACCAAGTGTGTAAAATAAAACTGATGTCATTTTTTCATGTGCTGCATGGCTGATCGGACTTCAGTTCTGATGAACTGGTGTGCTCTGCGGTTCATTCGTCGAAGACGGGCAGATCCATTTTCACATCAGACAGCACCATTATTATAATTACTGATGCTGCAGGTCTTCAGTTACAAACAGGACAATGCCTCGAAGCAAACACTGGACAAATTGTGGAAAATTGAATTAGTTAAAAGCATCTTATTTTATATGTTTTTATGCGAGCTGTTAAAACCTCCGAAGCAAAAGAGGAGAATAAAGAAAGTCTGTTTTTGCCTCCCCTCTGTTTACAGCATTAACCCGTCTGCCGCTGTGCCGACACCTGCTCCTCATCCAAGCAGCTTCTTTTTGACTTTCATCACACCAACTTATACACAACTGAAGACCGACAGCCGCATGAAGCAGCTCACTTTGTGTTAAATCTATTACCTGCAGCTTAGTATTAATAACTCCATCATGTTAACAAATACTAGTCAAGAATAACTTCATAAAGGGTCAGACATCAGCGGCTTGCTGAGCTGGGGATTTAAAAGGATAGTTCAGATTTTGGTTTGATGCAGGGTGACTGTAAGGTCAGTATGAACTGATCTATGATGTGTGCTTTGTGAGTGAAAAACTCAAGAAAATTCATGCAAAAACAGAGAAGAAAATAAAACTTAACTTTATGCAACTGTATGCAAAAAGTGTCGGTCTGGATTTGGTGTAATTTAATGAAGCAATGGATGATTTGGCAAACGGAAATCCTAAAATTTGGTGAATGTTGTATAAACTGTAAAATAGTGCAACGTCTTTGTTAGACAAATGTGCCCTAAAGACCTTCTACTCCGCTCCTGTTTCTTGGAATATCTTGTAAAAAGACCTGAAGCTCTCGACCTTTGACCTCTCTAAGTGTCTTTAAGAATCTGTTGGACTCCTGGCAGGGACCAACGCAGACATGTTCCTGTTTTAGTTTTTTACTTTCGCCTTAGAATCTAGCCGTTTTTGTTACTTTTTTGGCCATCTTATTTTAATTTGTAAAAAAATTAAAAATAAATCTGTATGCCTCTTTTATAATTGTCCATTGTTGTCGTCATTCTTTGTTGAAATCAGGTCTCTCTTGTAAATGAGTCTTGGAGGCTCAATGGGATTAACGTCTAAATAAAGGTTCAATGAATTTTGACGAGCTACAAACAAGGAACTCAAATCATCAAAATTAATCTAAAATTTCACAAACCTTCTAAAATCTATGAACAATTTTGCAACAAGTGTTAAGCACATACATTTTCATATTCTAACTTTTTTTGTAACACAAACAAATCATAATCCTCTGAAATCCATTCAATTGTATCTCTGTTTTTCTTTTAATCATAGACAGTGGCTTCCAGAGTCAAATGATAATAATTTACTGTTGGAACATTTAATAAAATGAACATTTTGTTAAAACGATGACCAGAGACATAATTTCAGAGCGTAGTTGTTCAGAAGAACAGAAGTCTGATAGTGAGCAGGTGTGGTCCCAGCATGAAGGGATTCTGCAGATCGAGCCCGGTTGCCCAGCGTTCAGCAGGGCGTGACATGAACCTTACACTTGGACTAATTAGTTGTGTTTGTTCATTATTATAGAACTTGCACAAAGATGTTGTACAAAGTCAAAACCATTTAAACCCAATTTTTGAAAAATATTAGAATCTTGTCAACATTTAAGACCATCTTATCTTGTGCTCTACACTATGCTGCAAAAAGACTATTATGATGAAAATACTGTAATACATATGGAGAATAAGTTGACAGGACTGAGTCCATCCATCCATCCATCCATCCATCCATCCATCCATCCATCCATCCATCCATCCATCCATCCATCCATCCATCCATCCATCCATCCATCCATCCATCCATCCATCCATCATCTTTACCCGCTTCCTTTTTTGGGTTGTGGGGGGTCACTGGTGCCCATGTCCAGCAGTCACTGTACAAGAGGCAGGGAACACCCTGGACAGGTCTCCAGTCCATCACAGGGACACATAGAGACAAATGAGACAAACAACCACTCTCTCTCTCACCTAGGGACAATTTAGAGTCGCCAGTCAGTCTCACATGCATGTTGTTAGTCTGTGGGAGGAAACCGGAGTACATGGAGAAAACCCACGCTACATGGAGAGAACATGCAAACTCCACCCAGAAAGGTCCCCGTACCGGGATTTGAACCGGTGACCTTCTTGCTGAGAGGCAGCAGCTCTACCGTGCCACCCATGTTAACAATCCATGCAGTTCATTCAGGATGTGCAGCTGAAATGTGTTCGTTTGTGCAGTTAAGTTCTATTTTCACTTGTGAAACACATCAGACTAACAACAGCAGAGCTTGGCGCAGGTTTATGACTTTTGTTTGTTTGATTTCCGCGCTGGTTTACTTCGTCAGCCAACCATCAGACTCAACAAGCTTCTTATTTTTATAGATGCAAAAACTGATTGAGGAAAGACGCTTGATCGCACCGAGCAGTTGCTCCACTCATGTATGGCCTTTACTTAAATACACTTTGTGCAAAACCTAATGATGTGTTACAACACTGCAGTGTGTGTGTGTGTGTGTGTGTGTTTAAGCTGATCAGCACATGGCTTGTGTGCCGGCCTCAGGCTGAAGAACATTACGATATAAGCATCGACACGTAACAAATGCCTTCGCCATGATCTGTGAGTGCGCCCACACTTCATGCACATCAGAACAGTTCAGCTCAGCAAAGATCCTCAGTTTACCTCAGGAACTGATGCAACAACACAGTCAAAGATTTTTATAGCTGCCTGGAGATATTTTGCTGTAGAACAAGAACAGGATGCTTATCACACCTGTACCTATTACAAATACATTTTCAGGACCACTGCTGGTAATTTCATACATCAAGTCGCACAAGTGAAATGAGATTTTTCCACGATGGGACAGAAGGTGCATGAATTGACTCCTTGTAAATTGTTACGAGGAAGCTGCGGGGTTTAAAGGTCTATGGCTGGACTTCTGAATAACCCTGCGAGCACAGTAAGCGATGTGTGTCTGTGGGGACAGAGGGAGGGCGGAAGCAGATGTGTGTGAGAGCTTCAGAGCTGTGGCACTATCACAGGCTCTCTTTGTCTGGCTGCAGAAAGTGTTGAATTAAAAGACTGTTGGCACTAGTCTGGACTCTCATATGCTAATGTCTCTTCTGAGCGAATAAATAAATTATGACCCAGAAACACATCTGAGACGCTTCGTGCAATGCAGATGAGTGTGCAAGGAACGATGCCGAAAGAAAGCGTGTGTGTGGAGGGTAGCACCTGAATGAGTGGGTGGCATTGTGCAGAAATAGCACTGATGGAGCCTCAGAGAGTCCAAAGCAGATGCAGCATTCTCTCATTTCCGCATTCATTTTTACTAAAGTCTGTTCTAGCTGCTGCTGCAGGTGATGCTGCAAGACAGATAACGAGCGTTAGATCGGGCAAAGAGGCAGAGATCGAGATTTGGACCGAGAATAAAGAAAGGAGGGGGGATTTAAAGGGAAAGAAACGGAGGGAGACTCATACAGAGCCTACAGAGTGAGAGCGAGGGAAGGGAGCCAGTGCAGAGGAGAAGCAGAGGCAGCGGATGGGAGAAGAGAAGAGGAGAGGCATTGACTGGAAGCATACACATGGAGGAGAAGAAACAGCTATTTCATGTGCTTGGCATGCAAGGCTGAGCGAAGGCTGAGTGGATTGTTGGTCGTCTGCTGCTGACCAGTTAGAGAACGTCCACAGATACACTGGGAATACAGAGCTGCGGGCAAAGGATGGACAGGCGCTGTGATCACCGTCAGACCTCATAGCCTCTTGTGCTGGTGCTGTTGCAGGCCGTTAGCCTCGCACTTGATGCAGAATGAGCTCCAAGCACTCCTCCGACTGGATTCCATACAGGTACCGCACATGTCATACATAACACACGAGAGAACACGGCACCGAGGCTCATTACGAGTGTGTCTGAGCAGCTTTCTGTCAGTGTCTCTGAGGGATCAGACTGATAAAACAAACAATGAAGTGATAAAACCAAAGTATTTAGTGTTGGAAATTATTTTGCTTTCATGATGCATTCAGTGGAAAAAGTGTTGCTCGTGTGGATTTATGAATAGTTTTGACTGCAGAGAACACAAAACCATTTATTCAGCTCAACTTCAGCTACAGAAATGTCTGCAAATTTAATATTTGTTTCTTGTGTAAATGTCTCGTTGAATTCAAACTTAAATGGAGGGTCTTACTGCAAGTATAAGTTATACGATCGTTGTGTAGAGCTACCACACTTGAACCAATGTGTCTTTCAAATCACATATTTTAATAATTTCTGTCTAAAAGTGCCTTACACATTTGCATCACTACATGGATATTTTTTATTGAACCATGTGCCTGATGTAAATGGTTTTATACATATACATATACATATACATATACATACTATATATATATATATATATATATATATATTACATTGGAACACTAATGAACTTGAGACCTCCTGTTGTCAAACCTGTTTCTCCTCTAATCATTTCAAGTGCAGTACCAACATTTCTGACTCTTTCCTCTGATTGAACGCCCATCGCCATGGTTTCCTCCTCTTGCCTTGATGCCATTGGCTCATGGTTGCTATAAGATACAGTTAAAATCGATGTGGACTTTGTTTTGATCTTAAGATAGAGGAGAAACCTGTCGTTTTATAACCACTTGGGGGAAAAAGACAATTAGAAACCCTGTTAGTAACTAAATCAACCTAAACAAACAGCCAATAATTCATTTGGCAAGTCTTAACTTTTCTTTTATAAAAGATGTGCTAAAAGATAAGAACAGCTGCTGGGTTATTAAAATCGATATACACATCGAAGTAGGCCGTTTTAAGTCTGGTAGATTTGTGTTTTTGTTAGAGGAGCTGGTTAAATTTTAAATCATCTAAGACTGTTAAAATTATGTGAGCATCTGTGCATAGTTTTAAAAACATCTGTATTCTGTTATCTCGTGCAGAAACACAGTCCATGCATTTGAAATCAACACAATGAGGGAAGCGTATCTCACGAACGCAGCCGTTCTCAAAGAAGTAGTTGCTGCACAGCAGTTCTCCTCTACGGGGAGAGAATTCGCCAGATTAGCTGTTCCAACATCAGACGAATTAATCTCTTGTTCTCTCGTTTTCTGTCTGAGAAAGAACTCGGAGCTGCGAGAGAAAAGCCCTGGTAACTGTTTAAAACATGAAATAAACTTGTTTTGTTTTAAAAACACATCCCGGTCAAATGTCATTCATTCAGTGATCAGTAAAAATAGTATTATACAGCTTTATTAATTCCTTTAAGGTCAGTTTATGTCTGAGAACACACCAGATTAATTTTCCTTTCACACCATCACATTTCATGGATGGCACCAAGCAAAAGAAAAATGATGCTTAATTTTGTGCCATTCAGTGACGCATAATGTGTGAAATTTGGTGATGCATGTCAGACTGTTTTAAAGTGCGAGTGACATATAATAGTCAAACTTCCACCCAGTGCACCCAGTCAACATTTAAAAACATTTAACGTCTTTAGTTTAAAATAACCAACATTGAATTGCTCAGTTATCATTATCCAGTTCTGGATTTTACAAACGTTTGGACCTGCAGCAGAAGGCAGATGATGAAGATGCACCGATTAACGTATTTTCCAGCGTATAAGTCGCACTTTTTTGCATAGATTTGTCAGTCCTGCGTTTTATACGCCAAACCGACTTATAGACGTTTTTTTTCCATATTCATAAAGCAATTTTTGACTGACGCTTTAAATTTCTAAGAACTGCAACAGCGAGTCCTCCCGTGCACACTCGCTTCACTCAGCTGGTGCAGGCAGAAGAATGCTGGAGAGCTAGTGGCTCTGGCCACGATGGATGGATGGATGGATGGATGGATGGATGGATGGTGCCACACTGCCCAGGTGAAATGAAGCTGTTTTGACCATTAAATAAACGCATAATAAAAGCGACTTATATATGTTTTTTCCTCTTCATGATGCTTTTTTTTAACTGATGCGACTTATACTCCGGACAACACGGTAGTTCTCAGGGCTGATTCCCATTTTTGATTTTCGTCGAGTTCTGACTTGTTAATGTACCGCGCTCCAAACACTTTATTGAAAACATACAATACACATTTTATTTCTCACTGAATAGAAAGAAGGCTGTCTTCACTATAAAAAATAGTTTCCTATCTTTTTATCTAAAGACAATTTAGGTTATGAAACAAACTACAATATATCACCTGACTTTTTTCTACCTACAGCTTAAAACATAAATATGCACCAGAGAAGACAAACACTTTTTTATGAAATTAAATTATTAAATTAAATACTTTTTCAAATCTGTAATGATAGGTTTTACAAAATCGGTTAGATTTAAATATGTTGATGCGTTCAAAGCATCTTTTAACTCAAAGGTTTAACAAAACTGAAGAAACTCCTCTCCTGTTCTACAGGTTAAGATACTGAACTTTCAGTTTTAGATCTATGGGATAGTTTCCACTCAATGTAAAACTCGTCAGTTTGATGCAGGACAAGAAGAACCAGAACACTTTACACTGTAATGAGCTGTTTGACCTGCACTAGTGCTGCCATGTTTGTGTCATTATCTTCCTGTCTGATGCCAATTTTCACACTTGATGGCTCTGATTGCAGACGATGAGAGCTTTGTTTGTCAGTATGTCTGACAGAAAGTGGGTAGTAAATCATTTTTATTGCAGCTGTGTGGGTTTTTGCCGTCTTGCGGCACGTTGAATGATTTCATGCTTGTGCTGGATCTGAGAGACTCCACTGTCCTTTTCATGCATTTTAGATAAGATAAGATTAAACTTTATCGATCAAAAGTTTTAAAAACGGACACATGGAGCACCTGTTCAAAGAGCTGAGCTACACCTACACCAGCTTTAGAACTCAGTCACTGTGAGAAATGAAACGATTGATTTTCATAATAATAAAAAAACATTTAAGTAAAGGCAGCACGGCAGGACAGCCTCCCAACAAGAAGATCGCAGGATTGTCTCCAGGGGCCTTTCTTGGTGGAGTTTACGTTTTCACTGTGCACATGTGGGTTTTCTCCAGGTACTCCAGTTTCCTGCCACACACCAAAAACATGCATGTTAGGCTGATTTGTACCGCGGTCTTTAGGTGTGGGGGAGAGTGTGTGTGGTTGTTTTTCTCTGCGACCTTGTGATGGACTGAAGACCTGTCCACAGCACCTCGTCTCTTGCACAATGACTGCTGGACATGGGCACCAGCCCCTCATGAGCCCGACAGAAAGGAGAGTAAAATAAATGGATAGATGGTCTAATAAGGACAGTTTGTGTTCCAGCTGGAAAGTTCTGGGGGTATTCTTCATCTATTGGAGTCAAGTAAAGGATTAAAATTCATCAAAAATTTCTAATACCTGGATTATTACAATTTATTGTCTTGTTATGTAGCTGCTGATGATTCAAACAATTCTGTTCACACATTTCATGAATTTGCATTTGGGTTTACGGTAGTCCCTCGTTTATTGCGGGGGATCCGTACCCTGAAGCCCCGTGATAGGTATAGTAGTACAAGTACTAAGTAGTAGTTTATTTTACTGTAATATTCTAAACAATGTTTCTAAGCTCTAAAAGAGCACAGAATGTCATGATCTCAGCTCTCTGCCAGCGTGCTCGGCCACGCCCACTTCTCCGCTGCAGGGGGAAGCTTTTCCTGCAGTCATGGGCTGCACAAAGGTGCAGCAGGTGCTAAATAATTTAAAATAATTTAAAATAAACATTCCATGCCGATCATGCGCCTCATCCATCAATCAGCCAATTGTGTGTTCTGTCCAATCTTACTTTGAAAAACCGCGATAGAGCGAGTCTGCGAAAAACGAACCGCGAAGCAGCGAGGGACTACTGTACTGTAACGAGCAGCAGACACACTGTTGAACTGTGTAGCAAAATGTTAACATCAAAACATCAGTAAAGTGCAATATTTGGCTACCCAGCCATCCGGACTGAATCCACTACACTGAGTCTTGTGTTGTTTCAGTGCGGATCACTGTCGGCTCAGTGAGTTGTCATGAGGCCAGGATTCCTCACAGATATGAGCAGAAATAATCCTTTATGTCATATTAACAGATAGTGTGTCATATACCTTAAAATTATAAAGTATTTATTGAAAAGTATCATAAAGAAAGAGACAACGGCTTTTGTTAAAACTGTATGCTTTTCTGAAGTCTATTATAAAAAAAAATTCGCAGGACGAAAACTAAATTTTGGCTGAAAAATAAAAATAATAGTCCCGTTGCTGGAAAAACCATAATTTCCGTATTCATCACACATCAAGGGACTCCTCTACCTTTGTCTTTCATCTTTTCTCCTCTGCTCCAGCTAATTCTCTCTGTATCTTCTGCATAAACCTCTCTAATTGAAGCCATGGAGGTTTCTCAGAGGACTGGGACGCTCAGCCACAAGAGCTGCAGGAACAATGAGCGGTTTTGTCACCAGTGATTAACGGCTCCGAAGAGAAGACTGGATGCAGAAAGGCAACAAACTCATCTCTTGTGCTGGATAAAAATCCTCTTGTTTTGTTAATGGGAGTTGTTTCTATTCACCTTTGCATGCTGTTTAGAAATTGCAGTTGCAGAACAAGACCCAGTGGAGGTCGTGAAAAAAATCTGAGCAGGATTTGATCGTTTGCAGAAGCAGGCCATGCATGTTGGACTGGATTAGATACTGTACATGTTTTAAAATGTTCAGATTTTAAATCTGCATGGTTTCTGTCAGAAACAAAGCATACGGGAAATAGTTTTATTCAGTAAAGAAACCGGCTAAGGCAATAGAAATTAAGTGCTGTTGTCTGGGGGAAAGATGCATAACAATGTTAAGGGGGAATACTGGCGTCTGTCAAATTCTAACTCTGTTTGTGGAACACACATCGTCCCAAAGACGTTCCTAATTGGATTTGTTGCCATTGTGTGGTGCTGGATATGTGGCTGTTTATCCTGAACGAGTTTTACTTAGTCCTCAATGTCCAAGTAACACACAGAGGGAGGGACAATCTCTCACAACGTATTGACGTTCATATCCTGATGCATGCTCAGTACTCCAGGTAGAAAAATCTAAAAAAGTTGACTCGACTTTTGTAGATATTGACGTTCTATTCAATTCTACGTTTTCTCAATTCTACATTATCCTGCAGAAAAATATGTTGGAAAGATTTAGGTTTGGTAGATGTTTTTAACAGATCGGAGAAATTCTTTCATTCTTTCCTGGAGAATGAACAACTGTGATAGCAGACTTTTCTTTGGGTGACCACGGTACAGATGTTGAGTCTGTATTGGCACTGAGCTGCCACAGCTGGAGACATGCAGGGATGAAGTCAAGAGGTGGATCATCAAGGATGCAGAACAGAATGTGGTGAAAACCATGCATTTCATTCTCACAGTGATATTTGACAACACACGTACTTATTTGCATTATTCTTTGTATAAAACTAGTTAGACACTTTGTTGCTTAAGTAAAACTGACATTTCTAGATTTTTTGTTCTAAAAACAAGTTCAAAGAAGCCAAAACAGTGAAGAATTAATTCTCTTAGACTAGTTGAAAACTCCTAACAATGCCCGATAACTTTGGACATCCTGCTTCACATGTTGGTATTAAAGCCATTGTGCATAGTGGTACGTACTTAATGCACTTACTTGTAAAAACATGGACTTTTTTTAACCTCACATCATTTGGTGCATTGTTGAACATGTGTTGGCCTGTTGGGTTATGAATCTTCTTCTTCTTCTTCTTCTTTCGGCTTTTCCCTCTTCGGGGTCTCCACACCAAATCATCCTCCTCCACCTCACTCTGTCCTCTGTGTCCTCTGTCCTCACTCCAACTACCTCCATGTCCTCTCCAACTGTATCCATATGTCTCCTCTTTGTCTTTTTCCTGGCAGCTGCATTTCTAACATCCTTCTACCAATGTACCCACTGTCCCTCCTGTGGACATGTCCAAACCACTGTCCCTCCTGTGAACATGTCCAAACCACTGTCCCTCCTGTGGACATGCCCAAACCACTGTCCCTCCTCTGGACATGTCCAGACCATCTCAGTGTGTCCTCTCTAACTTTATCTCCCAGTTGTTCAACCTGTGCTGTACCTCTGATGATCTCATTCCTGATCTTCTCCATCCTTGTCTCTCCTAAGGAGAACCTTAGCATCTTAATTTCTGCCACTTGCAGTTCTGTCTCCTGTCTTTTTGTCCATGTCTCTGTCTCCAGACCATACAACATAGCTGGTCTCACCACTGTCTTGTAAACTTTTCCTTTGACCTTTGCTGACACCCTTTTGTCACAAATCACTCCTGAAACTTTTCTCCATCACTCCATCCTGCCTGGACTCTCTTCTTCACCTCTTTACCACACTCCCCATGTTCCTGGACAGTGGACCCCAAGTCCTTGAAGTCCTGCACCTTTGTGACCTCTGCTCCTTGTAGCCTCACTGTTCCACCTCCCTCTCATTCACACACATGGACTCTGTCTTACTACGACTGCCTTTCATTCCTCTTCGTTCAAGTACATACCTCCACCTCTCCAAGTTCTCTTCCACCTGTTTCCTGTTCTCGCCACAGATCACAATGTCATCTGCAAACATCATAGTCCACGGGGATTCCTGTCTGACCTCATATGTTAGTCGGTTCATCACCAGAACAAACAAGAAGGGGCTCAGAGCTGATCCTTGATGCACTCCCACCTCCACTTTGAAGCTATCGGTCACTCCTACAGCACATCTCACCACTGTCCTGCTGTCCTCATACATGTCCTGCTGTCCTCATACATGTCCTGCTGTCCTCATACATGTCCTG
>NC_056499.1:3406253-3406468 GCF_014905685.2 Nematolebias whitei
TGTCCTGCTGTCCTCATACATGTCCTGCTGTCCTCATACATGTCCTGTTGTCCTCATACATGTCCTGCTGTCCTCATACATATCCTGCTGTCCTCATACATATCCTGTTGTCCTCATACATGTCCTGCTTTCTTCATACATGCCCTGCTGTCCTCAAACATGTCCTGCTGTCCTCATACATGTCCTGCTGTCCTCATATATGTCCTGTTGTCTTC
>NC_056499.1:3406478-3426439 GCF_014905685.2 Nematolebias whitei
ACATGTCCTGCTGTCCTCATACATGTCCTGCTGTCCTCAAACATGTCATGTTGTCCTCAAACATGTCCTGTTGTCCTCAAACATGTCCTGCTGTCCTCATACATGTCCTGTACCAGTCTAACATACTTCTCTGCCCCTCCAGATCTCCTCATGTAACACCACACCTCCTCCCTCAGCACTCTGTCAGATGCTTTTTCTAAATCCACAAAGACACAATGGAGTTCTTTCTGACCCTCTCTGTTCTTCTCCGTCAGCATCCTCAAAACAAAGATGGATCTGTGGTGCTCTTTCTCGACATGAAACCATACTGCTGCTCACAGATAGTGACCTCTGGTCAAAGTGTAGCTTCCACAATTCTTCATAATTTAAGTTGTTGCCATAAAGTGTCAGTTTTATTTCACTAGTTTTATTCATTCCTGAATGATGTGAATTAAATCTCTTGTGGACCAAATTGCAACTGTCTGTTGCAAATTAACCTCGCTGTCATCAGAACCACTCTGCCAAAAGGACCGTGCTGCTGTAGAGTTATTCTTTTTCACTTTTGGCGCCTTGTTTCTGTATTTTTGTTGCATGGTTTGAATAAATCCTAGTTTACGTTAGTGCTCGCATTAAGCGTATGAACTACAGCCGAACCGAACTTATGGGAATCTTGCTGCTGTTGTTACGCCGTATTGTTTTACATTATAAGTGTTTGTTTAGTGTATATCTTACATCCTTATTTACTGTTTCTTTATACATTTTATAATTTTGCTATTGTTGGATGCAACTGGTACCCTGTGTACACAGTTTTGTTCCACCTCATGTACACATTTGATGCGAATGACAGTAAAGAACCTTGATTTGACGTGACTTGACAAATGTGTAGTGTTTGTCCATCTGTTGTATCGTTTGATTAGGTTTTGGTGAACAAGTACTAGAGGGAACCCAACTGTACGTTTGATGTGTGTCAGGTGAACATGCAACTAAAAGTCTGCACATTATTACAGTGTACTGTTTGAATTGGAACTACAGTTGAATTTTGTTCATGATATTACTGCTAGTGCATATTCAGTTGAACTTGTCATGGAATAAACATGCATGCAACATGCCAATCATTTGCTTTGTGTTGATCTGAATGAATATCAAGCTGAAAATTACCCAACATTAACTCAGCAGAAGTTAAAGAGATCTTTATTCAACTCTTTAGAAAGACATGATGTGCAGGTGCAGCTTGAAGATATTTTTATTTTGTGAACAACATAAATTATTTTAGTCTAGCATTGCGGGCGCACGTTTGCCTCGTCCGAGGGATTTTATTGTTCTTCAGTTTGTTTGGTCACTTTTCTCGTTGGGTCATGATGTGGTTGGTGCTAGAAGCTAAATGCTAGCCTACAAAGATGGTGCCATTGAGAAAATTTATTTATTTTTATTTAATTTCCCTCTGGGATTAAATTTGAAAAAAGTGCCCGGATGGGAACCATCTATTAGTCATATATGTATAAACTCAATAGAACTGAATTAGAGATAATAAAAAAAAATCCAGCTTAATTCAAACAACAGACAAGCACTACAAAATCAAGGCAGCACAAAAAAAAACACACTAATTATTATTATTATTTTATTCAAATCCAATAACTGGTACATTCACAGGTATTTATAGACAGATTTGCTGACAGTTTCATGATGACCAGTAACTGAACTGGTCTCAAGACTCACCGTGAAAAGTACAGCAAAAACATGCCAACGTACTTATAGGATTCATTGAACAACATACATGTTCTCGTTTCTTTCTCCCACATTACAACATACAAAACTAAACAACACAACAAAACTAGATTTATTCAGAACGTTACTGTGTTCACCAGTTAAACCAAATGAAACCAGAGAGAGCATTAACGTCCTTCTTCACGTGCACTTATTGGGTGCTGTTTGTTAAGTTACACAGTCAAAAATTAACTGCAGTATTTTGGTTTATTTAGCCTTCATAAGAAAAAAAAAGGGTTTTTGAAAGTCAGATTTTCACCATGTTATTCATAAATTTATATAGTTCCAAACTAAATATTTAATTTACAAGCTAATTAACTTGCAAGTTAAATATTTAGTTAGCAAGTCAAATATTTAGCTCCACGCTAAATATGCTAAATATGCTAAATATGCTAAATATTTAGTTTACAAACTAAATGTTTATGTCCAAGCTAAATGTTTAATTTACAAACTAAATATTTAACTTGCAAGTTAAATATTTAATTAGTGAACTAAATATTTAGGTGTAAATTAATTACTTAATTTCCAAGTGAAATATTTATTTTCCAAGCTAAACATTTAATTTCCAAAATAAATATTTAATTAGCTAACTAAATATTTAGCTTGGACCTAAATATTTAACTTGTAAGTTAAATATTTATCTCAAACCTAAATATTTAGTTAATATGCAAATTTCTTGCTGAAAAGCGGAAGTGGACTATCAAAATAAAAGCCAAACCTCTATATATACAGTACCTCTTTCCAAACTGCCAAAAAACACCAGAAGAAGAAAAGTTGCAGCTGGCCAGACTGAATCGCTTCAGTTTTTTCTTCTGTGCCATTTTGGCGTCAGATGTATCTGTAATGTGCACCCCCCCCCCCCCCCCTGTTTTCTGACCCCATTTTGAAGTTACAGTTTCACTTTCTGCTTTCGACACGTCTCAAACACAAGCACAACTTTCTTTGGACCAATAAAAAACATGAATTTCAAGTACAGTTTGCAAAATATTTCACATGCATCCATGATATGAACATTCACAAGTGAGCACAGTCCGAACAGCAGCCTCGTGAACTTCCTGCGTTGCTTTGGCAACACGTAAACAAACCGCTGGTTAGCCTCACAACAGTACCAGTAAAGTTTTCACACAAAGACATGACTTTGTTGCTACAACTCGGAGAACATTTTACAAAGGCCAAGAATAAATGTGTTAAAATGTTGTGTTGGTTGTTGTGTTCTGGGCTTTTTGAACAAGGAGACGTTTTGCTTCTGTGTTCGCATCACATGCAAACAACACGGGGCTGTTGAATATACCTGCAACATCTAGACACGCAGCAACATCAAGACTCTGAGATACTTTCTTCTTCTGGTTTGTGGCCGAGCAGGGCACAGCAAGTCCATCCATCCAGCCATCCAGCCGTCCATCCATCCATCTTCACCCGCTTCTTCCTTTTTGGGTCGCGGGGTCACTGGTGCCCATATCCAGCCATTACTGTGCAAGAGGCTGGGGACACATTGAACAGGTCTCCAGTCCATCACAGGGACACATCGAGACAAACGAGACAAACAGCCACTCTCTCTCTCACCTAGGGACAGTTTAGAGTACCTGGAGAAAACCCACGCAGCGCGGAGAGAACATGCAAACTCCACCCAGAAAGGCAGGGATTTGAACGGGCGACCTTCATGCTGAGAGGCAACAGCTCTACCAACTGAGCCACCGTGCCGCCCAGACACACATTAGTGTTTTGATATTGTAAGGATGAGTATCACTGGTTGAAAAGCTGGTCACGTTGTTAGAATATGGAATTCCCATCAGCGGTGATGATGATGATGACAACCCTGGAGGAGTGGCCATCTGCTGAAGAAAACTGTTTTCATTGAATGAGCCGGGGCCGTTTGGAGCTGCAGCTCGTGACCCAAGAGGTCCAGCCGGCTGGGTTTTGTCTTTGTATGTGTGTGAACAAACTGAAGAATCGATTGGATCTCCAGAGCTTCAGACCTTTAGTGAACAACGCTTACACAGCTCTGGGAAGGACCGTTCACACGTGTCACCAAACAAAAGGCATTTTATGGCTAAACTTGATTTATGGTTTATAATAGAGCCATTAAAACAAAACCTTTGTTTAAATTTTTATATGTTAAAACAAATATATGTTAAAATTTTCAATCTCATGACTTTTATTATCACTTATTATTAGTTCATCAGCACGTCTATAATGAAGCCAGTTTTGTTAACTTTTTTTTTAAACCTCAACTCCTGAAGTCAGAGACATAAAGTGATAATTGACTTTTTTCTTTTTTTAGGCTCTGGAGTGATGAATAATGAACGCAGCAGCTGCACAAAACACGTTGGAGCACGGCTTTGTTCTCACCACATAATGACTATTTTCACCAAATACGCTTTAATCAAACGACTTGATAATTTATGTTCACTCCGTGCTTCAGTCCCATTTTCAACTAGTTCACATGCATCTTTGTCATTTCTGCGTTTAGATTTCATTTCTGAATCATCTTCTCGTTTGCAACAGTTAGAAGGCAGCAAACTACAGAGACAGCTGACTGCATTATCTTCTAACACACACACACACACACACACACACACACACACGCACGCACGCACACACACACACAGGTTTGTTTTGCTATCTTTGTGGGGCCGTTGCATTGACTTCCATTCATTTTTCATTCATTTCTATAGCCTAACCATGACCTTTATCCATAACCTAACCATTACCAGTACATACCTAACCCTAAACCTAACACATCCTCAATTCACACCTTAGTCCTAAACCTAGCCCGTAACCCACCAACGGGACTTCTTCTTATGGGGCCCGGGCTTTGGGCCCCATAAGGAGCAGTTGGTCCTCACAATGTAGTATAAGTTGGAAAAATGGGCCTCACAAAGTAGCATAAACAAGGACACACACACACACACACACACACACACACACAGGGGGAATGGTAGCGCAGAGGTTAGAGAAGGCGAGCCTGTGTGAAGGTCACTGGTTTGACCCCCCAGACTGACGACATCAAAATGTGGGTGGGAAAGGTGAAGCACCCACACCTGCCTCCACCCTCGTTTGCCCCACTCTGGGCCCTTGAGCAAGGCCCTAACCCCCACCACCTGCTCCCCTGGGCGCACTAGACGGCAGCTCCCTGCTCCTCTCAGAGGCTGTGGCAGCTCAGTGTCTGTGGTCGTGTCAGGAAGAACATCCGACGTGAAGTCACCAAGTCTTCGTGTGAGTTAGTTCGCTGTGGCGACCCCTGAAGGAGCAGCCGAAAGAAGAAGAAGAAGACAGTGTGTTCAGACTGTGCTAGTTGTTTTCTCACAGAAAGAGGCCTCTCTGTGTAGAGCTTCATGTTTTTCTTTGGCCTAGATGTTTTTTTTTTCCAAACAGTCCTAAGAAACGTGAGTTAGTTTAAGAGGTGGTTCATGTTCAGACAGGTGGAGTGTGTGTGTGTGTGTGTGTGTGTGTGTTGTAAGTGGATTAATGTCTGTTTTAATTCAGCAGCCAGGATGATTTATAACAAATTTCTGCCAAAAAAAGCAGATTAATTTTTAGAGTAGTTTGCAGATAATGTGAAAATAATTGATAGTAATTTGTAAACTTCAATACAAAACATTTTTATGCAAAACGAAAGTCCTGTTGATAAATCCTTGTGATGTTTCAGAACTGCATTCGCTTGTGAGTATGTTTAACGTCAGTAGAATTTAGGAAAGAGCTGAACATTTAATTTTTTCTGTTCTTTGTCTCCGCAGCACTTTAGACGACGAGGGAACAAACCTTCGGCAGCAGAAACTGGACAGACAGGTGAGCCTCACTGGTTTCCACGATGCCAGTCAATCACAGCAGGGCAGCTCCATCATCACTCAGAGCCTCGGCCTAAACTGAGCAACTGCATTTAGTTATTCCTCTTCAAGTCATTCTGGTGAGATGGCTTGAGTCTGAAACAACAAAGTAATAAATATAAAGTAGAATGTTTTAGCAGCACTTTTGCCTCTGCTAACATTTCAAATACAAGTTTGAGCAGATGTTACACCCACAGGTCTAAGTTAAAGAGTCAGTCTAACTGATCCTCTGAGGACTCTGCTGTGATTATTAGAAACAAAATGTTCTCGGCAGAGCTTCGAACAGCGTTTCCATGCGCAGCGACAACTGCTGGTTTCTTGTTCTGCCCTTCAAGCTTCTTTTTGTTTGCGTTCGTCAAATCAGCTGGAAGTAGAAACGTTCTGTTCTGCAGAAGATCATTCAAGTCTCGTGGTGTTTTCTACTTAATTAATGGGAACACATTCGGAGGATCCATTTTGGATTCAAGCGAACTGCGTTTGATTTGAAGAGGAAATATTATATAAATTATTTATATATTTATATTTACTGCAGCTATAAATATACAAACAGTCAGATCGATTTTGAGTTAAGGTAAACATCACAATTTATTTAAACTTTGTTTAAAATATTGTTTAGTCTTTTTTTTTTCATTATTTTAACATTTTAGCTGATTAAAAACATTTATACTGCTCTGTTCACACATTTCATATTGTAATCTATATTTATATAACCTTTAAGTATAATGTGCATTTATGCTGTTTATTAGTTTTATTAGCAACCAAATGTAAATTAATATCTTAATTTATCTAATATATAATATCTTTAGGGCAATAAGAAGTGGCTCTTGACATCTTCATACTAAAATAAAATGTTTTGAAATAATTTAATGACAACCAGAGTTTTAGTAATGATTTTTAAAAAGGTTAAAATAAAGGCTGTATTGCATTATCATTTTACTAAAAGTGTTTTTTTTTTGTTCTTAATTAGGCTCAAAGTTTCCTTTGCCAAGTTTTCTATGTCAAAGTGTCCTGACTATCATGTTGTGTCAAAAATTAAAGTCCCTTTAAATTTGTTTTTTAGTCAGGAGTTGATGTTTAAACTCACTGTCACAAATATTTGTCCACAGCCACTAAATTTACCGTTAGATAAATGTCCTGATGCATGTTCAATATATATATATATATATAATTTAATTGGCTTTTAACCTAGATTGAGCTAACATCTGTGTCTTAATGTTGTATTCTTTTACTTGTGATGTTCTGATTATTTTTTATATATTTAATTGTTTTATTGTAGTTTTTTTAATTTTTTTATTTTTGTACAGCACTTCGGACGACTGCTTGTTGCATTTGAAGTGCTTTAGAAATAAATTGGAATGGTATGGTGTCTCCAGGTCGGACAAGTTGAGTCGGGTCCTCTGACCGAGAGGTCCTGACTCAACTTGTCCGACGCTTAGATAAAATTATTATAATGTATTTTAGCTAAGCATCGGAATTGTGATAAACATTAAACAACAAATTAAAAAAAAGCCATGAAAGAGCAGTTATATACAATATTTGCCCGAAAGAATATTCAAGCCATTCAACGGTCTACAAAAATGCAACAATTCAAACTTTCAAGATGTTATATAAATGACAGCAATTCCTCCATTTGTTATGATGCGTAACCATGGCAACAAGGCAGTTTTCTACAACCAACAGCAGCTGATAAACATCTCAAAAGCTCAAATAATATCCCAACTACAGCCCCAAATCTCAAATGAGTTGAAAAGGCTGTTCTGTGGATGCATTCTCATCTACCTGCCAGCTGTGCTCGAGTGCCTGACCACTGAGATCCTGGAACTAGCAGGAAACACGGCTCATGACAGCAGAAGGACAGGATCGTCCCTTTGCACCTACAGTTGGCTGTCCGCAGTGATGAGGAGCTCGGCAGACTGCTGGGAGGCGTGGCCATCGCTCTGGGAGGAGTATTCAGTCCCCTACAGCCCGGGGGAACCGAGAGGTCAGCCGAGTCTGGGTGGACAGATCGGACAGCATCTGCAGCCAGTTTCTTAGGATCCACTGTGGGATGGACCTTTACAAGAGATCCTTCCTGTCTACAGCCATCAGCATCTATAACGTCTCTTAATGAAATGAGGATAACGAGTTATAACAACAAATAATTTCCCTCTGGGATTAATAAAGTATTTTTGAATTGAATTGAATTGAATGCTGTTTTTTGTCACCGACTGTGGAGCAAAGAGGGTAATTTGTAAAAACCGTCCGTCTGTCCATCGTTGTTGTGAACATGAAGACTTTAAAACAAGTGAGGTACTGACTTCCATTTTGGTAGAGGTGAAGAAGAGAGTCCAGGCAGGATGGAGTGATGGAGAAAAGTTTCAGGAGTGATTTGTGACAAAAGGGTGTCAGCAAAGGTCAAAGGAAAAGTTTACAAGATAGTGGTGAGACCAGCTATGTTGTATGGTCTGGAGACAGAGACATGGACAAAAAGACAGGAGACAGAACTGGAAGTGGCAGAAATGAAGATGTTGAGGTTCTTAGGAGAGACAGGATGGAGAAGATCAGGAATTAGATCATCAGAGGTACAGCACAGGTGGAACAACTGGGAGATAAAGTTAGAGAGGACACACTGAGATGGTTTGGACATGTTCAGAAGAGGGACAGTGGTTTGGACATGTTCAGAGGAGGGACAGTGGTTTGCACATGTCCAGAGGAGGAACAGTGGTTTGGACATGTCCAGAGGAGGAACAGTGGTTTGGACATGTCCAGAGGAGGGACAGTGGTTTGGACATGTTCAGAGGAGGGACAGTGGTTTGGACATGTCCAGAGGAGGGACAGTGGTTTGGACATGTCCAGAGGAGGGACAGTGGTTTGGACATGTGCAGAGGAGGGACAGTGGTTTGGACATGTGCAGAGGAGGGACAGTGGTTTGGACATGTCCAGAAGAGGGACAGTGGTTTGGACATGTTCAGAGGAGGGACAGTGGATTGGACATGTCCAGAGGAGGGACAGTGGTTTGGACATGTCCAGAGGAGGAACAGTGGTTTGGACATGTCCAAAAGAGGGACAGTGGTTTGGACATGTGCAGAGGAGGGACAGTGGTTTGGACATGTGCAGAGGAGGGACAGTGGTTTGGACATGTCCAGAGGAGGGACAGTGGGTATGTTGGTAGAAGGATGTTAGAAATGCAGCCGCAGGAAAAAGACAAAGAGGGGACATATGGATGCAGTTAGAGAGGACATGGAGGTAGTTGGAGTGAGGACAGAGGACACAGAGGACAGAGTGAGATGGAGGAGGACTTGCTGTGAAGACCCCTGAAGAGGGAAAAGCCAAAAGAAGAAGAAGAAGAAGGCTAACTTCCATTTTGGCGTGTGCTGCAGTCGGCGTAAGAAAGGTTCCTTTCAAAAAAAGAGTTGTCATGTCACAGTCCAAGAGAGCTGCCCCTACATGTATACAAGTGAACTTTGTGAGTTAAATAACTTGTAAAAATAAGTGGGCTGACTTCCATTTTGGTGTCTGTGGTTGGATCAAGGCCTAAGAAAAGTCACAATCCTTTGCACCTGGTGATGAATACAATTGCTCCCTCCACCCTCCAGGATCCGTCACTCCATGTTGTCCTGGTCAAGCAAAAAATAAACAAATAATTTTTACCTCGATAATACAGCGTAACTCCGACCTACTTGAATATCTTTCACCAAATCATGAAAGTTTTCGTACATTCCCAGTTGAAATCCAGTCCAGAAAAACACTCATCTCAAAAACTACAAACGTGTGTTGAAATCCGTCGGCAGCGTGGGAGACATCCACGCACCGCTTGAGTTTTGTTCTGGACCGACTTGGATCTGTGTAGTGACGTATAGAAGCAGAACTAACACGTTGTATATTTCCTTCTGTCTTGGTACGGTTTTGTTCTTCAAACGCCAGCGAGCACTTCTTGAGCAAAAGCAAAAGAAGAAGAGGCAAGAACCTCTGATGGTCCAGTCCAACGTGGACGGGAGGTCTCGGACACGTCGGACCAAACAAAGTGAGGAACAGGCTCCGCTGGTGGAGTCGTACCTCAGCAGCAACAGCAGCACCATCTATCATGGTAAGTGGCTTTTTATTTATTTATTTTATGTTCAGCTTTGAGATTTAGAAGCTTTGCAAAGCTTAGCTCTTTGTAAATACTTGAACTCAACCGCTTGTTCTGCCAATCAGCACCTGCAGCTTTGATTGTAGGAGATGCTGCCTGCTACTCTGAGCTGAAGTGCTCTGCACACTAAATGTTTGGTCAGGTGAGTTTAAGGAACAACAGCTGAAAAGAACATGGGGTCAAACTGAGCTATAAGACATTTTCTAAAAAGAATTGTGACTTAGAACTGAACATTTTGCTGCTAAAGAACTTCTGGAAAAATCTATTTGACTCCTACAAAATGTTGCTCGAGCAACATTATTTTGTGACCTCATCACAAATAGCGTAAAAATACTAAAGGATTCATGGCAGCATGCCTTGATGCATCTTATTGTGTGAAATGGATTAATTTAATTATCATATCTTGTAACAGGAAATACATTTTGGGGTCGTTGTTGCATGATCAGAACACCACAGCACAGGAATGGAGCTGTCACGCTTCGCTCTTGTTTTGCAGCCAGAGGCATGGACAGCTGTTCGAAAGCGAGACTTGCTAACAAGATTACACTTTTTGGAAGCAAACAGTACAAAGTTTACTAAAATAATGATTTACAATGGCATCTTAACATCAACATTATACCACCTTTTTACTACAGTACCACGGTAAAAAGATGGTACTTTTTACCGTGCCAGCAGAAACTTCTGTCTCTTCTGCATGAGAAACAAAAAACATCATCCAGAAGGATGGGTCATGAAGCCTGACCTGTCATGGCCTGCGCCCAAACTTTTGCCTGTCAGCATTTCTGTTACAGCCATCGATACAACAGCTGTATATCACAGCTGTATATCACAGCTTCGGCTCTTGCTCAAATCAAAGCATCCAAGAGCCGAAGGGGTGCGAGGGTGTGGACTGATGAAGTCCTCTTATCTTCAGACAGAAACCAGAGCTTTGCGTCTAATTCCCAGTTCTAATCTCTCGTTTCTGGGCCTGAGGCCACGAGTTATCTTGTTTCCTGCCAAGAGAGGAGAAAAATTATGATAATTTTTTCAGCATTAATTAAATAATTCAAAGGAAAGAGGGGGAATAAGTCCAATCAGTGCTGCAAAGAAGAAACAAAGTCCTGACCTTCTTTTACTTTGAGCACAATATAATTTTGTCAAAGGTGTGGAGTCATTTCCCCCAATTATCATTTTTAATCCATAGATAATGGAGAATGTTTTTGAGCAATTATAACCGTGTCCTTGCTCATTTTACATTTCTCTTATCCATCTGCATGTGCTGCTGATTTTCTCCATCTCATCTTTAGTGCAAGAAGCTGAACGTGAGGAGGCGAAAGAGCTATCGGACCCTCAGCTGCCTCGCTCGGCTAAAAAAGGCAAAGCGTCCGCCAGCTCCACTCCACAGACGGGCAGCGAGAAGAAGGAGAGGAAGGCGAAGCACAAAGGTCACTAATAAAACAAACGGCTCGAAGATCATGTGAGATGTTGGTCGATTTTAAAGACTAAATGAAAACGTTAGGCCATGGAAGCTGGTCAAAACACCAAAAAGCAGAAGGAACGTTGTCATCCTCTTTGTTGAGCCTTGGATAATGTTTCCCGTGCTGTTCGTGTAAAGTTACATCTGACAACAAGCGTCGTGTTGAAGCTGCAGCTGCAGGGTCGTGTTAGAGCTCTGCTGTGATACATGAGAGTTTAACACAAAACTAAACGTCCTGTTCAGGGGAAGAGACGACGCTCGTTTTGTGATACCGAGCTAGAATCACGATGCACTTTTTGCAATATTTATTCATTTATCAGCTCTCACTTTGTGATGCGTGTTGTGTTAAAGTACCAGAGGAATTCATTCATCCAACTTCATTTCTACAGGTTAATCCCATTGAGTGTCGGGGACTCATTTACAGGAGAGACCTGGTTTTAACAAAGAGTGATGACAACAGTGGACAATCATAAAGGAAACATACAAATTGAGACAAACAAGTGAAAGAAAATGGTATTAAAAAAAAAAACAGCTAGGTTGTAAGGCGATGTAGAAAACTAAAAACAGGAACAGGTCTACTTCAGGTAATTTTTAGTGATTTCATGACACATTGATGAATATGCTTACAACTATAGTAATAAACTTAAAATAGTGGCACAGTGGCTCAGTTGGTAGAGCTGTTGCCTCTCAATGTCACCGATCAAATCCCAGCCAGGGGTCTTTCTGGGTGGAGTTTGCATGTTCTCTCCGTGCTGCGTGGGTTTTCTCCTGGTACTCCAGTTTCCTCTCACAGACCAAAAACATGCATGTTAGGCTGACTGGTAACTCTAAATTGTCCCTATCCCCGTGATCAGAAAAGGAAGAAGCCATATGTGTGCCATATTTAGATGTAAACATCCCTAACATAATGTTTGCTTCAGCTGCTAAAAAACATTTAAGTTCGAGTCATCTTAAATGGCAGAAGTTCCCTTCTGAACGGCCGTGCTCTAAGTAGCTGGTGGTTTGACTCCCACGTGACAATTTGTCCCTGTTTCTCTAAACTGAAATCACTCTGACCTCTGTCTACTGCAGGTAAGATACTGACTACTCACTCAAGCTTCACAAGATAAGCTTTAAAAAGGCAATAAATAACATGTGGTATGGATAGTGGTGCCATAACAATACATGCATAAAAACTGCAACAGGACAATATTACTAACACATGCACAATTATGCTCAACATTAAAAACATTTTCTTTTAACTGAACCTTAATTTTACCAGGATTAAAAACACTTGAGATTAAAAACCTCTTTTTCAAGAGAGTCCGATGCAAATGCAACACAATAAATTACACAGTTAAAAGAAAATGTCAAGCTATAAAAACAGGTACTATAAAACAAGCTAGTTATAAAAACAGGTACATTTCATTGATTTGGTCTCAAGAACTTTTAGTTTGGATGTAAAAGCACAGAGTGAGATGAATTCAGTCAATCTCAGAGTTTCTTGTAGCGAGTTCCAAGAAGAGGGAGCAGAGTGAACGAAAGCCTTCTTACCCAATTCAGTCCGAGCAAAAGGGACAGAAAGAAGCAGCAAACCGTGTGAGCGCAAAGTACAAGAGTCGACATATCTCAGTGTCTTTGCAGTACAAGTACAGGCCGGCAGGAAATAAAAGTTTACCAACGGGAGTTCCTTCGGGAAGCCAGACCAGGCCGTCCACCCGTGAATATAAATCACAATTTGTTGCTGTATCTAAGGATTATGCTCAGTTTAGTAGATTAATGTGTTTGGCATTGCCAGAAAAAAGTAAAAAAATAAAAAAAATTCAGGTACCACTGCAACAAGATGACAAATAAAATTAATTTACCTTGACTTTAACACTTTGTGACTTATGGTTCAACGATATGTAAATGTGCTCTTTCAGAATATTCTCAACAACCTTATTAAAAATACAAACGAGGCACATATCTAACGCAGATATAAGCCAGTGTTAGGTTTTTCCAGGCTTGTTGGCTGTTTGACTGATGCTCTGTTTTCAGAAATGGCTGTCTTGTTGTTGTTGTTGTTGTTGTTGTTTTAGCTGCATGTATACTATCGTAATAAATGGTACATGGACTGTACTTGTACAGCCCTTTCTATCTGATCAAGACACTCAAAGCTCTTTACAACACAGCCCGTGCCCTCATTTACCCATTCATGCAGCGCTCTACTAGATCTTCACAAATCTATACAAATACATCAACATATATCTATACATGATAAAGGAAGTATCATTTTAACCGCTGCGTAACTGAGTTTGTGTTTGTGGGCTGATGGCCCAGCAGCGACCGACGGCCCGGCTGCCCTGCAGGACGACGGTCAGATCCAGATCCTGACGGTGGGACATCCCTCTACGGAGGAGGGCGAGTCAGAGCCCGTCATGAGCTGCACCCAGTCGCAGAGTAAACAGGATCTGCGTGTCACCATGCTAAAGAAAGGTACTTTTACTTCTTTTATGACGACACAAGCTCTTATTTACACCCTTCAGTCTGCTCCGATGGACAGGGTTTTATCCTCTGGTGGGGGGATTATTTTTTGGATGTTTTTTTTCATGTACTAATTATTGAAATGTTCTAATATAACCACTCTGTTTAATTATTATTTACTGATGGTGCCCATTAAAGGGTGACTAAAGTGATAACGACTCTGTTTGACATTGTTAGCCTCTTGAAACATCAGTGCAGCTCAGAACGTCAGTGGTTGTGATACCTCCCTTCATTTTCTTTGATTTTTTTTTTATCTTCAGGTATATCCAGCAGTATGAATTTTGATGAAGAAGAGGACGATGAAGATGAGGTTAGCTCCAGTTCTTCGCAGCTCAACAGCAACACGAGACCAGGTTCTGCTACCAGCAAGAAGTCGAGCAAGGTAAAAATGAGTTTCACAGCACACGTCTGTTTTCTGCCCGGCAACCAGGAGCAGCGCTTCGGTCCTGTGAGAGAAAACGATTTAAATCATTTTACTCAGCTTGACTCTTGGCAATTTCATGCCTGAAAGCAGAATAATTGACAATTACAGTTCAGTTTGTTAGAATTTAAGTTCTTTGCCCTTCCTGGAGCCATTATTTGTGTTCATCTTCCACACAAAAAATGTTCTCTCAAAGCAACTACTAAATATATATTTTAAATAGCTGGTGCATATGTCAAGTTTGAGGAACCAATACTTAATACTTCTTAACGCCAGTAGTTTTACTCTAACAGATGTAAGACATGGCTGAGCCTGGGAAAAAGACCAGTTTCAGACTGCTGTAACCAAACACAGTTTATAAAAAACGTTGGACAATCTTTACTGAAGGGCTTTGGCTGAGACCCTTAGAAATACAATCAATAGTAATTGATTAAAATGCATCACAGCAAGTAGAGAAATTGCATTTTTTGACAGAATACAGTTTGAATACTGAGTGCTTTCCTGAAATATGCTGAATGAGCGGTACTAAAAAGATAAAAGTAGCAAAATGCTAGTTTAAAGCAAGAAGAAACAAAATACTAGACAAAATAAGTAAAATCCACTAACATATACAAAGTAACAGTTGTGAATGGCTAGCCAAAAGCTTACAGTCACAAAATGTTGATAAAAGCTAAAAGTGGCAAAATGGTATAGTTAGAAGTAGCAAAATCCAGGCTAACATTTAAAAATTTAGCTAAATGTATTAAAAAGTAGCTAGACGCTACAGTAAAAATACAAACAATACTGTGAAAGCTTGAAGCTAAAAACAGCGGTAAAGTAGCAGAACGGCAGTAAAAGCTAAAAGAACGATTGTTAAAACTACAAGAAGCATATAGGACGTAAAAGCAGAGCAAGTGTTCTGAAGCAGACTTTAAAACAAAGAATGTTTTAAAGGAAGTGAAAAGACCTCAGTGCATTTGCAGTACATGCAGTTTTGATGTATGAGTGGCTAAAATAGAGCAAAGCATGAAGACGTAGCTTAATCACAAAAAACATACAAAAAATAAAACCAGGAAAACACTGCACATGCAACAGCAGACATACAATAATGCTTCTCAACGGTTTATTGAGTGGTTTGAACCAACGGCCGTTCATCATCATTTTGAGATTCACAGACAGAAATCTGAAAGTGCTCAAACGATTCTTTAAATCTTGTAAGTTCCTGTTTCACACAGTGTTTATGGCGTTGTTAGGAAGGTTTCAGAATCAGAATAAGCTTTATTGTCATTCTACAGAGAAACAGTGAGATTATGTTCATACAGTCGTCCAAAAGATGGGCGGCGTGCACGTTGCTGCTGCTACAAGAGCGCGGCCGCTTATCCTTTATCAAAATACTTTTTTAGACAGAAAAAGGTAAAAGGCCATGAGGATGGATAGTGGTATTACAAAAAAGGTCTCTTCGCATCTTGTCCTATCAGGACACGATTTAAGACATCAAGAAACTCTACCAGCAGCACATTTATAGACACATAGTCCTGAAAAGATGTTTTTACACATGTTGGTCAGTCAGCAGTTCTGATAAGCCCACACAAAAGTTCTGGGTGGGTGAGGGTGGGGTTGATTGGTGTGATAGACAAAGCTTTTTCCTTCGTTTACCCATGTCCCAGGAGAAATTTGATAACCGGCCTGCTTTTGAAGCCAAATGGGGGAGTCAGATTCAGATAAGCCAAAAGTGTTGATTTTCTTCAGGCAGACTGTTTTTTTCTTGTCAGTCTTGAGTCCTGATGGTACTGCTAAGATCCAAAATGGCCAGATTTGTGGGCATTACACTGATCCATACCATACCATACCATACCATATTTATTCTTGTTTGTTTTTAACTTCTGTACTGTGCAGCACTTTGTGCACCTTTTGGCTGCTGGAAAGGGCTCTATAAATAAAGTTTGATTGATTGATTGATTGATACCATACCATACCATACCATTTTATTTATCGAGCACTTAAAACAGCCACAAGGCCAACCAAAGTGCAGACAAAACAACAGACAACACACGAAGCAAAATACAAAATGAGGTAAATCAGAATATAGACATAAAAATGATGCAGATAATGACGACAAACCAGTGTGGAGCTTACAGGTTCAAAACATAGATCCTCTGGTGTTGCAAGCTACTGAATAGTAGTGAGTTTTTAAACGGGATTTGAAAACCAAGAGGGAGGGGGCCTGTCTGACAAGCAGAGGTAACTCGTTCCAAAGTCTTGGTCCTGCTACAGAGAAGGCCCTGTCACCTCTGCGCTTAAGACGAGTTCCTGGAACTGTGAGGAGCAACTGGTCCGCTGACCTCAGGGAGCGTGGTGGTACATATGGTTGTAGCAAATCAGAGAGATGGGGGGGGGGGGGACTGTTCAGTGATTTGTAGACATACATCAGTATTTTGAACTGGATTCGAAGGTGAAACGATAGCCATTGCAGTGAGGCCAAAACTGGTGTAATGTGCTCTCTTTTGCCTGTACTGGTTAAAAATGGGCCTGCTGCATTCTGGACCAGTTGTAGTCGTGCAATGGAGGTCTGACTGATACCAAACAGGAGCGAATTTCCGTGCTATGAGCCTCTCTCAAGGTCATCTCCAACATGCTGGCGAGTCCTAGAAGCCGTAGATGGTCTGCAATTCTCACAATTGCTTCCATCTTACGATTTCACTCGTAAATCAGCTGATTTTGAGTCCTCGAAGCACGAACCAAACCTTCACACAGACTTGGCAGTTTTGTCACGACTGAAACTGCTGCCGATATCTTCTTAAAAAGCTGATAACATAGGAACCCGCCTATGCAAAAAAGTAGAAACCCTGCTATCATAAATCCAATTAAATAAACGTCTTGGGCATCCTCCTGAGACAGAGTAGAAAGACACATCAGCCCCCCCCCCCCCCCAACGGGTCCATGACGTATCCTGCAGCGTGAGTCTCAGTGGGACATGAGGGCTCTCTAGGACCTTGTTGTTTTGTTGAAACGATTTTGTTGATTGCGTTGAAAGTCCAGGTCACCAGATCCATAATAGTATTTTTTGTTTGGAAGATGTGTACCAGGAGCTCCGAGACACACACAGAGAGCAAAAAGCAGGAGGAAGAGGAGAACAGGGGAGGGAGGGGAAAAGGCGTCCGCCTTGAGCGAGAGCGAGTGTATTCTTCAGATGGAAGAGTGAAATGAAAAACACTGAGCTAAACCCCTTGCTCCTCATTCTGTATCACTGTAATCTCTAAACGTGGACTGATCGATATTTGAGCTCTGAGAGTTTACTTCACCACGCAGCTTTTCACAAACCAACAGCACGAGTATCCTGGGATGTCTTTAAAACATGTGTGAGATTTGCTGAAGCTTCGTCTGAATGCCAAACTAAAAATGTCAGTGAGGATGACTAATCAAAGCAGCCTCAGCTCCTCTTCGACGTCTCTCTAAGCTTTTGTATCTTTACTACTTTACTACTATGGCAAGGTTGATTCAATACAGACTAGAACAAACAAACCGTCTTTGCGTTGATGTGATGACTAATCTTTGTGTTTCTCTAATCTTTTCCCTCCGTCAGTTCAGTCTTCTTTCCTACACCGAGTCCTTATTTTAGACACAGTGTTCTCATTACCAGTCCCGGGGGGCAGTTTAGTCCTGCTTCATCAGCCGCTTCACTCTGTTTTAATGAAAGTTTACTTTAACACGTTACTCACCAGTCAACCTGCTCTCTCCTGCAGGATGTGGCCTCAGCACCCACTCCGCCTGTCAGCGAACCTGCAGTCGATGTTGAGGATTTAGAGGAGTTTTCTCTGCGATCTGCGCCGCAGGGGGTCAGAGTGAAATGCAGGATCACCAGAGACAAGAAGGGCATGGACAGAGGAATGTACCCCACCTACTACCTTCACCTGGAGAGGGAGGATGGCAAGAAGGTGAGAGGGCTCCCCAGTGGCTTGACAAACATTTCACCAAGGATTTGTGTTGGAAAGAGCGGCACGGGGGCTCAGTTGGTAGAGCTGTTGCCTCTCAGCATGAAGGTCGCCCGTTCAAATCCCTGCCTTTCTGGGTGGAGTTTGCATGTTCTCTCCGTGCTGCATGAGTTTTCTCCAGGTATTCCAGTTTCCTCCAACAGACTAAAAACATGCATGTTAGACTGACTGGTAACTCTGAATTGTTCCTAGGTGAGAGAGTGAGAGAGAGAGAGTGAGAGAGTGAGAGAGAGAGAGAGAGAGAGAGAGAGAGAGAGAGAGAGAGAGAGAGTGAGAGAGTGAGAGAAGGGCTGTTTGTCTCGTTTGTCTCTATGTGTCCCTGTGATGGACTGGAGACCTGTCCAGGTGTCCCCCACCTCTCACACAGTGATAGCTGGACATGGGCATCAGCGACCCGAAAAGGAAGAAGCGAGTAAAGATAATGGATGGATGGATGGATGGATGGATGGATGGATGGATGGGTGGATGGATGGATGGATGGATGGATGGATGGATGTACAAGCTGCAGTTTTCTGAAGGACTTGTCAATGTGACTTGAAGTGTTTCAATGAAATGTGGTTTTGTTGACTTGGTTTGACTCAGGTGTTCCTGTTAGCTGGCAGGAAGAGGAAAAAGAGTAAAACCTCCAATTACCTCATCTCCATCGATCCCACTGATCTGTCTCGTGGTGGAGAGAGTTTCATCGGTAAACTCAGGTAAGATCTTAAATGCTGCTTCATGAGATCATTTGCGCTGGACATGATTTACACTGACAAACTTATCAAGGGAAATTAATTAATTACAGTAACTGTTGCGCTGCCTACATTTAAAATTATGCTGCTTTTGAAAACTTGTCTTTATTGCTTTAAAGAATATTTCCTTCTCAGTTATGAATTAAATTCTATTTGAACTTTGAGAAAAAACAAGCCAGGTCAGATCCCTTTTAACTGAGCTCACATCTTTTGAAGTAGAGTTTTATAGAAATATTATGAACAATTAATATCCTACCTGTTGTAAAGAGCTCTTTGATCTGTCTCAACCTGAAGAAATATGAATTAGTTTTTAGCAAGATTGATCTGAGCAGGGTCAAGTCCAAATTAAATTGATGCCATCTTAAAACAACTCTAGTCTCAGAAAGTTTATAACAAATTGTCTAAATTTATAAACAGTTAAATTAGTTTTGAATTACAAGGTTTTTCATAGAAGTCTGTGTTTCTGTTTCACTTCTTGTGCAGCTTGGGACACTTTCTGTAATTATATATTGTTTCTACTGGAATAACCACGGAACGCCAAACTGCTGGTGTTGAAAGGGTGAACGCTCCTAAACGTCTTTGGGTCAAAATGACCCATGGGAGCCCAGTTTTTATATCAAAAACTCGTGGGTTAATTTGACCCAAATACAGCAGGAGGGCTAAGTATTGTTCATTTAAAATAAATGAAAGGTTTGAAGTGGGATTTAATTTGAGACAGCAGCAGTCCACTTTGGTCCCACTTGGACTAGTATTTAGCTAGTCAGCCTGGTCAGAATTAACTCTTTTGTTTGTTTTTTTCATCAAACTGATATTGTAATTTATTTTTTAAATAATTACTCAGGAGTCCAGGACTGAAATTTGGCAAATTGTGACAATAAGAAAAAACACATACACAAGTTTTTTTTTTTTCTATCCTATCAGCTATCCACAACAGGTAAGATATTAATTGTTCATAACCTTTCAACAAAACTCCACTTCAAAAGATTCAAACCATCCCTTTATGTACTGTATTTTTTTAGCTTCTCTAGATATATAGCAAGATTTAGAAAAATGTGTTTAACATCCTTATGTGAACTTGTAACAATTCATAACTCGTTGTTAAAAAAGTTATTTTATTTGTTTATTTAGAATATTTAAAATTGTCAATTCAGTTTATTTCTATAGCTCCAAGTCCCAACAGAAGTCGTTTCAGGGCACTG
>NC_056499.1:3426539-3433921 GCF_014905685.2 Nematolebias whitei
GTGTTGAATCTTCACTTCATCACAGTCTCTCATCCTGAGCGAGCACAAAGGAGACAGTGGAAAGAAATAACTCCCTTTTAACAGGAAGAAACGTCCAGCAGAACCAGCTCAGGACGAGCGTCCATCTGCTTCAACCAGCTGGGTTTGAGAGGACATGAAGGAGGAACACACAAACACATGTCCAGGTGAAGAGTTTGTAAAAAAAAAAGATAAAAACCTCAAAGAGAACTTTAAAGCAGCACCAACAGCTCCATGGAGAATCCTCTGCTCTGCAATCAAGTGGAGCTTCTTATCTTCAGAGCTGGACTGAGCGCCCGTCATCGTGCCGCGCGCTCTAAACCTCTGCAGCCACAACGCTGCTTGAATGATTGAGATCTAAATGGAAACGAACGCGTACCTTTCAGCTCGCGCCTTTAAAGAGTCCTTGAGGAGCTTGATCTAAATGAGGTACAGCTTCTAAGAGTCGTACAGCGTTTTAAAGAAGTGAATGTGAAACACTTGTAAAGAAATAGCACTTAAAAAAAAAAAAAACAGTCTTGAACCACTACGATTAGATCAATGCTTGTGTCGTTCAACAATCTGCGTGGAGTAAATGCTTTGGGAACAAAATAAGTGCCAAAAAATACTAAAAAATATTTACTATTAGCAAATATACAACAAAACAAACAAAAATATTCACTTTTTATTACAAGATGATATATGCTCTGAAGTCTCCTTAAATTAAAAAAGAGTTACTGGTTCATGTTTGCAAACCTGTCACATGTGATCTTATTGTTTCTGACTGTTAGTTTCTTCTTGTGAGTAACCACATTTACCAAGAATTGACGTGTTTAATAAGAGTGTGCACGGTGCACACACTTACTGTATGAGTGGTGATACTTGGTGTATGAGTGGAGGAAGAAGGGTGACACTTTTTCCTCACTTTACTACCGTACTTGAACATCAGTCTGTAGTGAGTAGATGGGTATGAATGAATACAGAAGCACGAGATAATCAACAGCATGAGATCAGCAGCATGAATAATCAGCAGCACAGATAAGTCGCATATCACCAATTAAAGAGCCATTACAATTATCCTGTTTTTGTTGCCAGAGTGAGGGAGAAGTTAAGAGATATCAGTCAGCACCTCGCAGAGCTGATGGCACAGTTTCTCAGCACCCTCCCCGAGATGTTGTCTGGGTGAAGTATGATGTAACGAAGGAATAATGAGAAACTTGATTATGAAATGTAACATTACAGATGCAGGATTATATTTCCATAAGACTCATTTTGCAAAGTTTACATGATTACACCAAGTTTTTGAAGGCAGTCCCAAGTTAATTTGGTTATTCTGATTCTTTACCACATATATGAAGTTCTATAGAATATAATAAACAAAAGCCTCTTGGTTGTCTGTCTTTGTTTGTAGTGAATTTAAAACTCCTGAGTCTTCAGTCCAAAATTTAACTTAAGTTTGTTCAAGTACAAGAAATCGCTCAGATGTGAATCCGATGAATCTGTGATTAAAGCAACTGATTGATTTCTTATTGCACCATATTTAACCTGTTCTAAACCTTAAGCTTTACATATATACTTCATGCTATATTTAATTAAATGTCTCCTTTATTTCTAGTATCTCATTTTATTTGTTCATTTTTTTCAGTTTGTATTGTTACACCCATGCTTCGTTAACTCTGTGGTAATGTGTTTGTTTGTTTGTCTGTTTGTTTGTTCAGGTCCAATCTGATGGGAACCAAGTTTACTGTTTATGACAACGGTCTGAATCCCATGAAGAGCACCTCGAGCCTTGAAGCTAGCAATCTGCGTCAAGAGCTCGCTGCCATTTGCTACGTGAGTTAAAGGTTGAACGTTTTTCTAAGGTTTCTAATGCAGCCAGGACATGAGGTGCAAACACGTGGTTATTTTTCTAAATTAAATATCTTGTAGTCCAGTGCATATAAAATAGTTATTTCAATAAAAATGTTTTAATAAGTCCAACTCCATCATCCGTGGCCTGGGATCGGTCGTCGGCCTGTGGTTTATACTATTAAATTTATTGTCGTTACGTTGAAAAATAATAAAAAATGGAGAAGTTTAATAATGAGGGAGAAGCCATCCACAAATGAAGCCAATGATTAATTTCAATTTCACTTAGAGATTTAAACAACAAAGTGAAATCCTAATTAAAATCAATTTATAATCTAAAACTTGACTCTGATTAAAAACTATATTGAAAAATAAGGTGTTTTTTTTGTGTGTGTTTTATTTTTATTATTAATGAACTGGATGGGTTCTTGACGAGATGAACCTCTCATGTCTCCATCATCCAACATCTTTGTCTTCAAACTAGGAAACCAATGTCTTGGGGTTCAAGGGGCCTCGTAAAATGAGCGTCATTATTCCTGGAATGAACATGGATCATGAGAGAGTGTCGATTCGACCGCGGAACGTAGGTGTTACGTCTCCTCCTGTAGCCACGATGGTTTACGAACCAGCTGAGCTCACTGCTGTAAAAGTATAATTGATCAGATGACGGCGATGTCCATGTCTGAAGCCGATTGATTGTTCGTCATTGCAGGAGCATGAGTCACTACTGGCCAGGTGGCAGAACAAGAGCACAGAGAGTGTGATTGAACTTCACAACAAGACGCCCGTGTGGAACGATGACACACAATCCTACGTGCTTAACTTCCACGGCAGAGTCACTCAGGCGTCAGTAAAGAATTTTCAAATCATTCATGACAACGACCGTAAGTTTCATGTGGTTTTTTTAACTCCATTAATTTTAGGGTGCTAAAATGTAAAACATAAATAAAAAAAAGGTTTGTAAGCTCAATCATCGAGGTAAATAAATCACAACAAAGGTTAAATCAGGTCATCTGGACAGTTTATTTTTGGGAGAAAAGTTTCATCTTTCATCCAAAAGACTTCGTCAGTCTGGTGCCAACAGGATCTGTCGTATTAAGTAGCACCTTGTTGACGTGTTTCAAACCAGTCTGTTGTGGAGTTCCCAGAAACTGGCTTTATACTTGCAAACTGGAGGACCATCAGTCTAAAACAACTGACCATTAGTGCATAACAATCAAATGTTCCAGGCAAAATGGCCGCTTACTACGCACTGAACCAGCCTGAGGAAAAACTGGCCAAAATGGTTAAAATACCAATGTCTTGAGGTTATTTACCTGGATGACTGAGTTTAGGAATCGTTTTTGTTTGTTTGTTTTTGGCCAGTTTGCCCTCGGTCTGGTCATCTGGTGAAGTCTTTCAGATGAAAAACGAAATGTTTCTTCCAAAAAGAGACTGTGCAGATGACTAAAATCTTAAAGTTCAGCTGGAGAGGCAATGTACTCTTACTTTATACGGTAATGCAGGCAAAAAAAAAAGCACATTACTCTTTTGTCTGATATCTAATGGTCAGTATGGAACCAGACGACTTTATACAACATTAACTGCAGTCACTCCAGTGTGCACTTTAATGCACATTAAAGAGAAAGTGCACAAAAATCACCTTTTGATTCAGGATGAAGGCAAAACCATGCAAGAGTGGTCTATTCAGCGTGGTGTACTAAAGTCAAAGTTGAACAAAGTCAGCCAGTATTTGCCCTGATTGGCTTGAAATAACTTTGTCTTGAAAATTATACGTATTATTATTAAACCTTAATTTTACCAGGAAGAAATCCAGTGAGATTATTAATCTCTTTTACAAGGAGGTCCTGGGATCATCGGTGTGGGGTCACCAAACATGAACTTTTTCCATTCATTTTGATTTTCTTTCTGCAGCTGACTACATTGTGATGCAGTTTGGCCGTGTGGCAGAGGACGTCTTCACCATGGACTATAACTATCCAATGTGTGCCCTGCAGGCCTTCGCCATCGCCCTCTCCAGCTTTGACAGCAAGTTAGCCTGCGAATAGACCCAGACCTGACGGTCAGAGAGGACCTGGTCCGTTTTAAGCGCTGTCAGTGTGTCTCTCGGGCTGGTTTGGGGAGCTCTAAAAACTCCTCTAATTTCTTGGAAGTCCTGCGCAATCCAAAATGCTTCGTGGGCCTCAAGTTCTATGTTTAAGTGTGTGCCTGGGGGGGGGGGGGGGGGTATAGGGTTTTGGTTAGTGGAAGAAAACAAGCACAACAGTTAATGTACTTGCAAAATCAAATGAAACTGTCTTGATACCTATTGTCATTTTGTACTGTAACTGAATTATAAAAAGTCATCACTGTTTCTTTATGTAGTAAATATATACATTTAACTTTTGCTTATCTGTAAATTGTAACTAACAGTCACACAAGTTTTAACAGCTCACTGGATTCCCTCTGACATGATGACACACTTTAGCAAGCATGAATATGTCTTATGTAGTTGATAAATCAAAAATATTTTCCTCACCAGTGTTTTGTTTTCTTATTTTAATATTTATGACATGACGATTTAAAAAAAATATATCATTTGTTACGTCTTTAACCATGCTGGCTCTGTGGTGCTTCGTGAATGAGCATTGCAGGAAAATCACTCGCTTCCATAACGATCAATTAGAGACTGAGTCCTGAAAAAGATGAAAGCATGTAACTTAAAATAACATGTTTTTATATGTGAATGTGAAGGAAGATGATGCACTATACTGTGAAATTATAATGAAAAATAGATACTTTTAACATTCTTTCTTGTGCCTTTTTAAGAATAAATCCAGTGTTAAAGTTTAGCCACAAACTGAGCTGAATTTGAACTGGTCTACATTTCCTGCTTTCTGTACATTCACTGGAAATAATTCTCTAAATTCAGCCCGTCTTAAGGCGTATAATTTAGGCTGATTGAATACCTTGGCTGGAAAACATCCTGGATCTATTATTTCTAAATGATATAATTGAAATCCTTTCAACTGCATTTTAAAATTACATTTAATGGCCTACACCAGATGACACTAACAGTGATGTATTATTGATGCTCTTGTGTACATCAGACAACAGACACAGCAGCTATCAGAGACGTCCATCCATGGGGACACCCTGGACAGGTCTCCAGTCCATCACATGGACACATAGAGACAAATGGGACAAACGTTCACTCTCTCTCACCTAGGGACAATTCAGTTACCAATCAGCCTAACATGCATGTTTTTGGTCTGTGGGAGGAAACTGGACAAAAACCCACTCCTGTGTGAGGAGGTAGTTATTACTTTAAAGTTTATTTGCAACCTATCTCAAAATCAATTACTGCCATCAAAGAGTGTGAACCCACTTTTGGTTTGAACACTAATTCCATCATTTTCTTTTCATCTTTGATTATTTTATTCCCCACTGAGGTACAGTTTGAGTCATTCGTCTGAGCAGCAGTAAGTGTTCTCATTTTTACTGTGTTCCTCTTCTTGCTTCTTATGGAGCAAAGTCTTTTTCTCAAATATACAGCAGTAGATTTTATATTTTATGACTGTAAGAAAAAAATGCTGAATGACAGCAAAGAACAATCTCTGATACCACGTATTGTAACTGTGGGTCACGAGAAAAATCTTTAGCAAATGCGCTATTCTTGTACTCGATTGTGTTGTAACTATTTAAAATTTCTATTTCCAAATTGTTGATACTTGCTGTAAAGTCTGCTTTTCTTACATGTGTCTGGAACCAAAGGTTCTTTCACTTTCTGTTTTCCAGTGCTCCCATCATAATGTCCAGTAAACAGTGTGCCGTTTACTATGGTGGTATTGACACAGTCTTTTGTTCATGGAAAAAAATAAATAAACATCCATTAAGACTGACTTTATATAATATTTATCTTGAATTATGTGCTTTTTATTTTTTTATTCGAAAAAGAATGATATTAGAAAAATAAAGCTACACTGCAAATGCAACTGTGCACAAATGACTTCAAGCTAACGGTTAATTTACGATTCTTATCTTTGCATAGGCTTTACCAATTAACTTTTACCAATTAACATGCATGTTTTGGTTTATGGGCTTTTCTCTGGAGTACCCAGAGAAAACCCACACATGCACGGGGAGAACATGCAAATTCCACACAGAAAGCTTTGAATGCAAACCTGTGATCATTTTACTGTGAGGTGACTCCTCTAACCACTGTACCACTACGCCTTTGGGTAATGGGCAACTTTGAAATTGTTTCTAGGTGCGAGTGAGAGTGAGCGGTTGTTTGTCTCTGTGCGACCCTGTGATGATAGGTGGATGGATGGATAGGCTTTAAAGAAAGCTTCTTTTTTTAAAACTACTAATACACAAATATAATCCTCTAAAAACAATAAAACTAAAATCAATTTAACAATATTAATAAGCATAAACATAAAAAACATATAAGATCTAAACAGTGAACCGGTTTTTCCTCTTTGGTAATGTATAGTGGTGTTTGTTTTTATTTCTTGTTTTACCTGAGAAATAGATTTTCTACAATCGGTTACCTTTTTCCACTATTGTCAAATTATTTCAAATATGAGAATATGAACCCAAAATGAAGATTATCAAAAAATGTTTTGTATCTTACTGTTTCACACTCCCTATCAACTGCTCCCCTTGTATCTCTTGCACTAGAACCATTTCACTAACTATTTCTATAACAATGTTTAAAAAACAATAATTAATAATTATATATATATACAAAATCATAATCATAGCTTTCAGAACTTGTTTGTACAGCAGCATCACAGACTTTGAGGCTGAGCTGGTTAGCCCCAAATATTTGCACAATAGAGTGTGTGCAAAAATAACTGGGCAGCTTTTATGGGTAGCCTAAACATGATCACAAAAGACAAAAGCAATTAAGATTAGTTTTGGTTGTTCTAAACACTAGGGCTTCAACAATGACCTTACAATTCTTACCAGCATTTCCCTCTTCAGCCTGTTGTGGACTTTGTGCAGTTATATTAATGATGGCATCATCTGCATACAAATTGAACATCTGTATAACTTTCAGGTGCGTCATTTGCCGCTCAGGCTAACAAGCAACCAGCTGTTCATGATTCACTGTATTAAAAACCTTTTTCTGGTCTGTCCATATTAACATCATCCTAAATGTGGTACTTTTTTTCTTAAAAACAACTGGATTCCAATTAGAGCCCGACTGACATATCAGTAGGGGCTGATAATACAGTGATAATATACTGTATATGTGTCTGGCGACATATCGGTATCAGTGATAATTGGCTCATTATTCACTGATATGAACACTTCTAATATGCACCCCATAAAATGCTGAGAATGAGCCGTGTCCTTACTTGCAATAGGCGTAATTCTACAATGTATCCAACAGAGGGCGCATGAAGACTACTTTCAAGTCATGGTCCTACACAACTTTTAGTACAGCCGAAGCAGGGAACAACTAAATACTGTGTAGCATCAAAAAAGGTTGAATCATGTCATCTGGACTTCGTTTTTTTTTGTTAAAAAGAAACGTTTCGCCCCTC
>NC_056499.1:3434321-3452141 GCF_014905685.2 Nematolebias whitei
TTACCAGAGCATGGTAAGATTATTTTAACTGATCTGTAAAATAAAAAGTCAACAATAATAAATTATCTTCAATCCTCCAACCCACTTGTTATTAGCTACATGCCTCTCAAGTTAGCAAGTTAATGTTTAGATAGCCTAGCATAGGCTACTGCCTTGTAAATCTTTATCCAGAACAATAAATCTAAAGTAAAGGTAAAATATATCAGTGTTAGTAACGTTATCTTTGTTGTCCTCAATGAACTGCGTTGTTTGTCTGAAATCTTTACTTCTCTAAAAAAGAAAAACCTCTGCTGCAGACTGTACTAATTAGACCTTCACCGTACGTGACTGACTGTTCAAACAATGAACAGCAAAGGATGTTTCTTTGTTTAATTTATATTTATGTAACACACTTGATAAATTCTATGGTGAATAGTGGAGGATAGAAAATGTGAATGTGCACTAGGAAGACTGTTTCAAGACTTCAAGAGTTAAAACAGGCTTAAGTGTTTATTTTATCTTTGTCCAGCCCCAATAATCTAAGTAATTTCAGCCAAGGTATCGGTATCAACCTTCCCCACTATCAGTATCAGCAATAGCAATAATTTCCACATCGGTCAGGCTCTAATTCCATTTCAGTTTCATCCCGGGTGAAACCCAAACTGTGGCTAGTTTAGGCTAATTTTGTTTAAAAAAATATTCTGCAAATGTTTTTACAATTCGTTGCATCACTGTTGCAACCATATCATGGATGTTTGCTCTGTTTAATAGAATTTAATACATTTTAATAATAATAATAATAATAATTTTTTCTTTTAAAACCAGCTGACAAAATAAATGTGACAATAAATGTGTTTGTTTCATCAATAGCAAGAGAGAACTCAACATACAGTCCCTCGCTACTTGGCAGTTCAACTTTCGCAGACTTGTTCTTTTGCAGTTTTTCAAAGTACAGTACTGTAAGATTGCACACAACAACAACAAATATGCTGCCATTTTGTAGTTTTCTTTCAATAAAGCCCTATTCACATGGGATTAGGTTTACCTAGGGACCACAAGCAATTTGTAATAATTATGGAGATTGTCTGTGTTGTTAATCCCGTGCGAATCAGCAATGTCAGTAATTTGTCAAGTAAAAATTACTCCGCAAATTACCTACTTGCTGAACTCCGAGATCCTGTGATAATACTAATCCAATGGGAATAGGCATCTCTGTGATTTGGACAGACATGGGCAGGATCTGATATATAATTAGGCGTTTTTTGTTTCCGGAGTGCATTTTTATTTAGAGTGCATAAATAACCTTTTGTGTCCCGGACCAGCAAAAGCGTATTGACCCGTAATGGTCGACAAAAAAAGAAAAGGCTAAAGAGAAGGAGGACGTTACATTACAAACGGATGCTACGCAATACGCATCGCGTTAACATCATAGCTGGAAGATGTCTGTAAATTTCAGCTAAATCTCAGGCTTTAGATAGCCCGTGCTAATGCGCCACATAAAAAGCTGACGTTGTGGAGTAATTTATTTATTACATGCGGTCCCAAGGTAAAACTAATCACGTGCAAATATGGCTTAAGCCCACATTGTTATACCAGTCTAAAGAACTACGTTACCCAGAAGTCAGTTCACTTCCCAGAAGTCAACACTGCTTCCAACCGCTGCTTGCTGCAAATGGAGAGAAAGTTTTGCAGCAACATCAGAAGTTCTGTCAGGATCAGTTCACAGCACTGGCAGGAAAGTCTCAAATAATCGTGAAGCTGAACTCATCCTTCAAGTTGTATCTTCACTGTGGAGCAGCTGGGCTGCAGCTGATCTGGACTCAGTGTGACCCGGGTCCTGGGAGCTGCAGGGAACGGACAGCAGCTGGGTTCGGCCTGGTTCTGGTCACATGGTGCAGGTCTGGACTGGGCCGAGGTGTTGGACTAAATCCTGGGCAGCCTTGCACATGGAGTGTACTTCCTGGAGCGGCAGCACATGCACATCAACCTGGATGGGGCGATGGGCTTCGTCATGCTGCAGGGTAGCTGAACAGAACCGAGCCTGAACAGAACCGAGCTTCTCCAGAGCTGGTGAGTACGTGCATGAAATGTTGCTGTAGCTGCTGTGCAGGACGTACTGTGAACTTATGTTATTAAAATTACTTTAGGGTGAAGAGTTTCGAACATTGTGGGCTTCGTCGCTGCAAGGTAAGGAACCGAGCAGCTGTACACACTCAGTCAACTTCAAATTTTAAATAAACATTATCAATCCTGATTAATAAACTCTTGCTAAATAAAATTTTTCTTTAGTTTAGTTGATTTCAATTTATTAGCTGATTGAACTGTTTTGGTTTGTTGTTTCAACTCTGACATCTGTCAATTTAACTTGAGCGTTAAATTAAAAAAGACAAATACTAAATGAAATATAGTGTTCCTACTTTGTGGTTTTTCACTTAGACTATTGCGATAATCGAGGGACTACTGTTAACTGTTCCTCTAGGTGGAGCCAGGAGGGGGTTAAAACTATGTCCTGTCGCTGGCTTATTGTCATCAAAAAAGAGTGTTTGGTGTCAATGTTCTGACTTTAGGATCTATAAAGTTGTGGGGCGAGGTCTTTAGAGTATTTTTAAATAAATGTTAGCATGTTTTCCCAGCAGAACAGAACAAGATTCTAAAAAAAAAAAAAAAATACAGCCTCACACTTCCCATCATATTCAGGACTTGTGAATGCTAACTTGAGCGTTGCATCTCCTGCAGCTACAACTTTTTAAACTGTATTCTCACTGAGGACATGTTCACAACAAGTCTGTAAATATTCTGACTTGTTCTGGTGCAAGTTTCTTCTTGTTATGCACGACACATGCAGATTGTTGTTTCACCCGTGAAAATGTGTTTTTACAGCAAACTGTAAGCACAAAATATCTGCTTTATTTGGATTTATCTCTACATCAAATGTAGCTCTTAAAAGACAAATGAACAAGATTAACAATATTATTAACAATTAACAATATTAATAGGATCAATACCACTTTTTATCAGACTTTTCAACAAATGAGAGACGCTCGGAGATGAACACTGGAAGACTGACTTCACTAATAAAACTTGCATTAAACACAGAAACGTTCTTTATGTTCCTCTCCTGCTTCGCATCCTCAGCCCGCTCTGTCCATCAGTTTTGTCTTCTTGGAGACGACCTTCTTCCTCCTCTGGAGCTAGCGTTAGCAAATACTCTTCTGTCTCCTCCTCTGCATCTTCCTCTGGGTTTGAGGAACCTTCACAGCTGAACTGCAGGCTCTCTGCCTCTGTCAGTGGATCATCATCGTCATCAGCGTCTTCCTCCACCTGTGTCCCTTCATCATCATCTTCTGCCTCGCCTTCCCTCTCCTCTTCCTCCTCAAATGTTTCCTCTTTGGGGTAGTGGAAGACACGTTTGTGGTCACTGAAGCTGATTTGCTTCTTCTCTGCAGTGCGCTGCTGCAGCTCTCTGCTCACCTCTAAACCAACTCTCTTCTGTTTGCTCTCAACTGCAGACGGAGCAGGACTGAGCAACTGCTTTTTCTCCTCTTCCTCCTCCTCCTCTTCCTCCTCCTCCTCCTCCTCTTTGATGCCTTCCTCTACACCCTCCATTTCTTCTTCTCCTTCATCCAGTTCCTCTTCCTCCTCATTTAAATCTTTTTCCTCTCTGTCCTCTTCCTCCTCGTCTTCCTCCTGCACTATGGACAGCTTCCTTGCCATGATCTCTTCCTCTTCCTGTTCCATCCTCTCTGCTAGCGCCTCAGCAGTGGGCTGACTGGGGGGTTCCTCCAGTCTAAACTTCTCAAACCCGTGTCTGTAACTGGGCTCATATTGTGGGTACGTCTCCGCTGGGTAGCCTGCGTTGGAACACAGAAGAAGCTTCACTTCATCAAAAAGGTGTTCCAACTCGCTGGAGACGAACCTGCTTCGATAACGTGCTTCATGTCTCACGAGAAGCATTTGAAGAGGCACGTACCTTCCCAGTCTGCACCATAAGGGACCTCCTCAGCCTCCATCTCCGGGGAGGCTCCCTCCAACCGGCCCTCCTGCATCAGCAGCGAGATCTGTCGGAGCTGCCTCAGGAGTTTCTCTTCCTTCTTTGATGTCGAGCTTTTAGTCTTCCTCCTTCTACAACCAAAGAGCAGCGCAGACATGGAGCCGAGTCAGAACTGACACGTTTCCTACATCAACTTCAGCCAGGTTACTGAACTCTGGGACTCTACATTTAAATATTAAATATTCTGGAGTTTCTTCTTGATTTCCCACTTTTCAGTGTAATTAATTTCATATTTGTATAAATACAATACCAAGCTTAGTTAATAAAAAACAATTTAACCCAGTGGGTGTCATAAGTCTTACTTCTAATTGATTTTAAAACAAATACACAGAAACATACTTCTTCCCCAGTGGGAATACTGCACTAACTTTTAATTATGTTTAATGAATTTCATACATCATCATATATTCTTTACGAGAGGCATATTAAAGATGACTTGATTTACGTCTTACGTCTAATCTTAGTAGTTTTATTGCTAAAATACAATCAGGGAATGAACTCGTCAGTTTTTCTAACAAGAGAAATTACATTTATTTATTTGAAGACAAAACAATGTTACTTCTCTAAACATGATTTTTCCTCAAACTTCAAGTTCAAGATTCTTGTCATTTACATCACATGTGGCACATGAGGTGGAACAAAACTGTACACAGGGTCCCAGTTACACCCAAACATATCAAAAATATAAAGTATAGAAAGGAACAGTACATAAGGATCTAAGATATGTGTTAAACGAACGCTAAACGATACATTAGAAGATCTAAGATATACACTAAACGCTAATAATGTAAAATAATACAGTGTATTAAACAGCAGCCTGAACATGAGTCTGTGGTGAGCAGATGGGTATGAATGAATACAGCAGCATGAGATCAGCAGCATGAGATCAGCAGCATGGATAAGTCACATATCACCAATTAAAGTGGAATTGCAGTGATGATCCTGGTTAGAGATTTATGAGTCTAACAGCCTCAGGGTAGAAGATGTTCCTCAGTCTAGTGGTTCTACACTTGATGCTCCTCAACCTCCTTCCTGAGGGGAGTGGGGCAAAAAGTGTGTGTGCTGGGTGAGTGGGGCAAATCTAATAAATCTGATGGTTTTTGCCTAAACATAATTGTGACAAAAATAACTAATAAATGTGTTTTGAAATTGATGTGAAAATGGAAAATAAACATAATTTAAAAACTTTGGTTATAAACTGGCTTTGTTGTTTAAAAGCATTGTGCACAACATAAAAATGGTCAAATGTAATATTTAATAAAACAAAAGCGCTTTGACAAAAGGGAACTTTGCGCCGTGTTTTCTAATGTTTTCCAGTAGCTTTCTTATGTATTTTTAAATTTGATTTAAATTTGCTTTCAGTGAAATGTGAAGTAAAGCTGTAAAATAAATGAACTTTACAAACACAAGAAAAAGATACAAATATTCCTGACCTGGAAGAGCAGGGGCCTTTCTCGGAGATGATCCTCTCCATCATCATCTCTGCCCGCACGAGTCTCTGATGAAGCCTGGCGAGCTCATTATCAGAACCTAAAAAGTTCAAAAATAAATAAATTAATAATAAAAAAACACATTACACATGCATGTTCGTGTCAGTTGAAGATACTCACTGGTCGTATTCGGCACGTTGGTCATTTTGACCACAGAGTAGATTCCTGATTTATTCATCTTCTCCTTAAATGACAGCTGGGAACATAAAGATCTCAAATGAATTCAAGCGATTCATTTAATTCAACATTAGGCTGAAAAACTTTATGCACTCAAAACAAAGTTTCATTTTGTCTGCCGCCGTCACAGTTTTTACCTTATGGATAATATAAAGGATGTAAAGCAAGATCCCAAAGCCATAGACGGGGATCACTTTAGCCACGAGGTTGTATTTTCTGCCTCGTTCCATGCTTTTCACTTTCACCATGACCTCGACTGTGTGAGTGAGGGAAGGAGACAGATCCACATCCCACTGCTCCGGGTCAGCTGGTGCTGAGATCCGATTGGTTACTGAAGGGGAGAAGCCGGGCCCAACTGGAAGAGACAAAAATCAATAAATGAATCTTTAAAATAAATTATGCTACTTATCAAACATGGTTGTTGCAGTTACTTTCTGATCTTGAGTTATTTGGAAATCGTTCTCAAAAATGTACAAAGTCATAATTATGTAAAATTTCCAAGAAAGTTTCCAGAGCCCAATTTGACATTTTATTCTTTATTGTTCCCTGTGAAGAAAATCCTCCAACCCATTCAGTTATCTAATTATTATTATTATTATTATTATTATTATTATTATTATTATTATTGTTAATATTATTATCTCTTTATCAGATTTACTCACAGAACTAAGATGAGAAAAATATCCTGATCTGCAGGAATGAAATCACTGAGGAAAAACTCACTCATCCCAGAACTGGTTAATTTAATGGTTTCGATTATGATCATTAAAAATCTTGTCAAACTTAGTCGTTGGTATTCATCACCATCGTTTACTTTATGTCAAACACAATATATGATCCATATCAAAAACAAACAAACAAACAAAAACAAGAACACAGAGTTAAAAAGCTTTTCTACAGTTGCTCCAATGCCATTGAATATTATTTATGATGCTGATAAGTAGAGGATGGTGATCAGCTTTTTGCTTGTTCTCATAAATAAAATTTCAACCTTTATTTTTACTTTGCTCAAGTCTGTGATTAAACCTCATCACAGAGGAGCTCAGTTTTCCTTTAAGTAAAGCAAAATCAATTTCTCACATTTGTAATTTGCCTTAGCTCTTATGATGACTGGACTTATAGCTCATTCCTTATGAATGTTTCTTGTTTACATAAAACCACAACATTAACGTTATCCTTGCTGAATTAGTAGTTTCAAGGAGATTTAATGTTTAAAATTAGAGATTAAATCTACAAACCTGTCATTCAGTTTTAGATTCAAGCAAGCAAACAGCAGCCTAACCCTGTTCAATGCTTGAAATGAGAAGTAAAAACTAAATATAATAAATCAGAGCTCAACACTGAGTTCTGTTCATGATTCAGATTAATCAGCTTCACTCATGTCAGTGCATGTGTGGCGGGTTATTGAACAGCAGCTCACAGCAACAACAGCTGCTGCAACAGAAAGAGACTGTGAGGATGGAGATGGATAGATGATGACCTGATAAGCCACCTTACCCTCAGGCTGGCCTTCCTCCGTCTTCCCTCGGGGCCACAGCATCCTGGGCAGGAAGAGAGAAACGCAGAGAACAGAGCACGATATCAGCGTAACCTTCTGGCAGGCTGTAATAGTCATCTTGTCTCAGAAAATAATAAAAGTCTGTTAATTTCCCCAGAACAAAAAGCCTAGTATCCTCAGATGTCATCTCTCATGTGATGACGTTCCAGCCCAGATTAGAACAGATTACGTTGCTGCATTCAAGTGCTGTTGGAAATATAGGCTTCAAATCCCAAAGGAGGACGCAGCGAGCCACTCTGCCTTCATTTTAGTTTATTTTTTCTGTAGAAGCCCTTGCTGCTTCTCTCTAAACCCTTTATTGTTCCCACACCACATGAAAGAACATCACTTGGCAGCTGCTGTCGCTTTACGTTGATCGGAGCTTTATTACCCACAGTCGAAGAGTGAAATCTTTAAACTGACCTCGAGCATTTTTTCCAAAATGTATTTTAATCAAATGTAAACACTTTCACTTTAATTGTAAATTTAAACAAAGTTAACAAAGTTTTTTTAAATATATATACTGTATATGAATAAAAGGCCTCCATTCTTCCTTGCTCACACTCCACCTTATATATTTATTTTTATTGTGTTTTGTTGGTGTTATCTTTTTTTTGTGCCTGTTTTTGTTTACTAGTATGGACAATGTGTGTCTGAAATAAAGGTGGGGTTGTGAAGCTCAGATTTGCAGGTGCATCTCAAAAACTTAGAATATCGTGAAAAAGTTACATTTTTTTTGTCAATCATTTCAGAAAGTGAAACTCGTATATAGATTTATTACACAGAGTGAAATATTTATTGTATTTTTGATGGTTATGACGTATAAATAATGAGAAAAACCAACTAAATTCAGTGTCTCAGAAAATGAGGACATTGTGAAGAGGTTCAACATTGTAAACTCCTGGTGTCACAGCCTGATCAGTTGATGAATCCTGGACATGAGCTACAAATGTCTCACTCCTCACGTCCAGTCACTCCTGAACCAGAGACGACATCAGAAGCATCTTACCTGCTGAGGAGACAAAGACCTGGACTGTCCTTTTTTCACATGAAAGATTCATAAATCAAGGTACCAGAGTCTGGAGGAAGAGGAGAGGTCCTGAATCCACGTTGCTGAAGTCCAGAGTGAAGTTTCCACAGTCGGTGATGGTTTGGGTCCATGTCCTCTGCTGGTGCTGGTCCACTGGGTTTTGTGAAGTCCACAGTCCAGGTAAGATGCTACTGATGTCGGCTCTGGTCCAGGAGTGGCTTGACTTGAGGAATGTGGCATTTGTGCCCATGTCCAGGATTCACCTGTGCATAATGTTCACACGTTTCCTATATGGAACATTATCACAATATTTTAATGTTCTGAGACAGTCAGTTTTGAGATTTCATTATTTGTAATTTATAATCATTAAAATTACCAGAAATAAATGTTTGCAATATTTCACTCTGTGCAATAAATTTCTACATGAGTTTCACTTTCTGCAGTGACTGATTAAAAAAAAGTACTGAACTTTTTTCACAATATTCTAATTTGGTGTACCTGTACATGCACAGATGTAAATATGATGAATATTAATGCAGTTGTACTGTAGGTAGATTTTTTTTTTCCTACAGAATTTTGTTAAAACACACAAATAATAATAATTAAAAAGCTAAGCAACAAAATTCAAGTTTAATAATTTTAATATGAAAGCTTAAAATAAACACGACTGGGTAATGAGGACTTGAATGCATCACGTGACCCTTCCATGGCCTCTGAGGATGATGTGATTTCTGTAAGGGAGCAGCAGATGGCAGTGCAGACTCAGGAACAAATGCAGAGCAGATGGAAAACAGAAGATCATCAAAAGGAACTCAATACAATTATGGCGTTTTAATAGATTTTGATTTCAAGAGGTTCGTTTATTTTGTTAACACTATTTTTTTAACTTGACCTAAAACAAATATGTAAAATGTTTATAGCTGGCTGCAAATGGTGCAGTTTACACACAGCTTTGTAATGAATACACACACTTTAACAAATCCTCACCTCCACCACCACTGGGAGGCCTGTGTGTGTGGAGTGTGTGTGGACAACATGAGACATTGGTTTTTTCATGGTAGGTCAGCAAGAGCTGAGACAATGAATCACTTTTAAACTCTCTGTAAAACACATAAAATAAAAAATGTTTTGCAAAAATAAATACATAAAAGGTTTCTTATTGTGTTTGACATGCAGCAAAAGGTAAAATAGAAAGTAAAGCCAACTTGATTAGTTTCACTGTGTTCAAAATAGTGGATTTTCCACATTTTAAGGGATTATTTATTCAAGTTATTTATTTTTTCAAAAGTAATGTAAATAAGTAAATAATGAAAAAGAACAACTAGAACACACCGAATAACTATTTTGTACAATTTTTTTTGTGCAATAACTTTAGAAAAAGAAGGGTTTGGTTTTTTGTATAATTGAAGTGATGGGCACAGTTCTGCTAATCCGCTAACAGTGAAAATAATTTTTAGTTTAGCAGGTTAGTGTTATCACTAACTTTGGAAACCAAAAGCGGAATTAGCTTTCACTAAATTAGTTTTCACAAAGTTTAAGCCCTCTAACAAAATTCAAAGAGCTTGTTCCTGCCTGTTGTGGGCGTATCTAGAAGTGTCCGTTCTGGCATGCTATTGGCTGATTACGTGTACACGTGACGAAACATGACTGGTCGATGCAGCTTCAGCTGGAAAGAGACAAAGACTGTGCAGATGTGTGATGCAGACTGTGGCAGTCGTTTAGCAGTTAGCGTCAGTTTCCACAATTTTTCTTCACATCAAGGTTCAAGATTCTTTATCATTCGCATCACGTGGTACAAAAATAAATATATAGATGAGGTGGAACAGAATTGTGTACTCAAGGTCCCAGTTACACCCAAAATAGCAATATCCATCCATCCATTATCTTTACCCGCTTATTCCATTTCGGGTCACGGGGGTCGCTGGTGCTCATGTCCAGCAATCACTGTGCGAGGGGCGGGGGACACCCTGGACGGGTCGCAAGTCCATCACAGGGACACATAGAGACAAACGAGACAAACAACCATTCACTCTCTCACTCACACCTAGGGACAGTTTAGAGTTACCAATCAGTCTAACATGCATGTTTTTGGTCTGTGGGAGGAAACCGGAGCACCCGGAGAAAACCCACGCATGCACGGAGAGAACATGCAAACACCACCCAGAAAGGCCCCTGGACCGGGGTTTGAACCAAGGACCTGCTCGCTGAGAGGCAGCAGCTCCACCAGTTGCACCACCGTGCTGCCCCAAAATAGCAATAATATAAACTATAAAAAAAGAAACAGTATACAAGGATCTAAGATATACGCTTAAACAAAATTAAACCGCAGCCTGAAGCCTAACATGTTTAGCGGTTTAGCATTAGCAAAGCTAACTTTTTGTTCAGGACTGTGTGGGACATGCAGCTTTTAATAAATTAAAAGTAGCTTGAAGAAAGTAATTTAAAAGTTATGAAACAGAAATCCACTGAGCTAAATTTGTTGCTAGTTCCCAGTACAGAAAGCATAATGGATGATGTCAGTGTGGTGGTGTTCTCTCCGGCCTCCAGTGTTTAACACTTACTGGTCTGTAGACATGGCAACACAGTTTGTTTGACATGAGGCTGGTGACTTGGCCAGTTAAGGGTCATCCATCCATCAGGATGTGTTTTTTGTTTGTTAGATTTTTTTGTTTATAATTTTTAGGGTTATATTTTAGAGTTTTTTTTTTTTTTTGTTATACAGATGCATGCCCAATAATCCAGGTAGAAAAATCTAGCAAAGTTAAGTCAGGTCATCTGGACAGATTTAAAAAACTATATATAACAATAATTTGTTGAGATGTTTAATCCAGAGGACTTCTTCAGTCTGAGGAGCTGCAACAGACTCAGTCTTATAAATAACACCTTTTCAGAGTGGATTAACCAGTTTGCTGCTGACAACCAAAACCAGCTGCTCACATGATCAAGAAGGACCATCAGCCTAACAATGGATCATTAGCACCTGATGGCTGTTTACTGTTCACAGAGGGCTGAGTGATACTAGCAATCACAGCATTGTAAGAGGGGGACAGTTGAACCTGGAGGCTCCACCCCTGTTTAATGATGGACGGTTTCTTTTCACAAAGATGACCTCCTTCACTCCTCTCTCAAACCATCGTTCCTCTCTATCCAGCTCAGTCACCTTCATCCCTGAACGAGTGACCTCTGGCCTGGAGATGTTCCTTTTCTGTGCTGGTCCATCCTTTTGGCCAGTGACTGCTTAGTTCCCCTTCTAGTTATGTTTGTGTTCTTTGTGTTTCCTGTGCCACCAGTTTATTTCTCCTCCTCTGCTCCACAGTCTTGCCCCTCCCACACACACCTGTTCCCTTATGATAATTGGTCTCACCTGTCTCCACTAACCTCATTTACTCCAGCCTTCCTAAACTCGTTCACCTGGTTCCTCTGCAGTCCGGCGTTGCACCGTTCTGGTTCTGGTTCATGACCAAAGATGTCTGTGACGTCTGTCCATCTTGTGAGAATGATAACTTGAAAAATAAGTAAGGAACCATTGTTCATTTTAATGTGTGGCTGCACTGGGTTGCCAGATCAAAACCCAAGACGGCTTTTCCCTTGAATGTCCATTCGTCTTGTGAGCTGGAGAACTTGAAAAATAAGCGAGAGACCAACAACCATCTTATCAAAACGAATTCTACATGGATGTGCACGAAGGTCAGGTTCTGTAGGTGGAACTGGGGGTGTATTACCTTTCTTCTTTCTTCTGCTCCCTTCTTCAGGGGTCGCCACAGCAAATTAACTCACTGGAAGACTTGGCGATTGATTTTACGCCGGATGCCCGTCCTGACGCAGCCACCGAGCTACCACAGCCCTCTGTGTGGAGCAGAGAGCCGCCCTCTGTATTAACAAAGAGGTTCAGCAACCTCTGAGAAACAGCTCCCTTTTGTGTGGTCATAAATAATAATAACTGTCTTAGAAGTTTTCTTTTTTGTTTGTTTGTTTTGTTTTCTGGTTAGCTTCGTAACAAAGAAAATGTGAAATAACTGCTTTTTTAAATTAAATTTTGTATTTTAAGCCGTTGACAGTTGCAGCGCTGCACATCATGACACCGTGTGATTGGATTGTTGGGTAACACGACTTTATTTCATTTTCATTAAATAAACACTTTGGAAAGCAACTAATTATAAAACTTGTCAAATAGTTTCAAAATACGCCTCCGTTTGTTTAGCTAATTACGTTTGAATATCCATGAGCAGAGTTATTTTTTACATTTTTAAAATATTTTTCCTTTTGTTCATTTTATGAAAATGAAAAGGGCCACTGCAGAGAGAACGTGACCTGTCGGTCTGTAAAGAACCACTCGACTAATTCAAGTACAAAAAACGATGAGGTAAACAAGTATAAACCAAAAGGGCCTCTCTACCTTGTGCAGCATTGCAAGAGTTCAATTTTCCCCTTTTAAGCACTGAATATATATATATGTATATATATATATATATATATATATATATATATATATATATACAAGGGCTTTATTGACAATTATTAAGATGGTTATTAAATGCCAAACAATCATTTGATGGTGGATATTTATAGAAAAACTGGTTATGACAAAATGTATGCATGGATTCTGAAGTCCAGACTGTTTTCTGTTGTTTCTTCTTCCTCCAGTCATTCTTAACATTCAAAATCAAATCATAAACATATGTTCTTATCTCCCTTCTTCTTCTTCTTCTTCTTTCTGCAGCTCCCTTCTTCAGGGGTCACCACAGTGAACTAACTCACACAAAGACTTGATTATTTTTACACCGGATGTCGTTCCTGACTCCACCACAGCCTCTGTGTGGAGCAGAGAGCCGACCGCCCGGAGGGGCAGATGGTGGGGGTTAAGGGCCTTGCTCAAGGGCCCAGAGTAGGGCAAATGAGGGTGGAGGCCAGTGTGGGCATCTCACCTATCCCACCAACATTTTGATGTTGTCAGTGCCTGGAGTTGGACTGCCGATCTTCCAATCACAGGCCCACCTTCTCTAACCTCCACACCACCGCTCCCCTATAAACCCATTTTAAAGAAGCAGTACTTTTTAATGTTTGGAGGCTTTATTTAAGGCTTGGGTTCATTGTTTTTATTTGTATTTTTTCAGTTTTCTCATGATAATTGTATGTACCATCATTCGCCCTAGGTTGAGCCCCCGAGCAAGGACCCCAACACCCCCCACCGGCTTCCCCAGGCGGTGCCTCCACACATGTGGGCTGCAGTACCTCGGTGATCAGTGGTTGTGTCAGGACGGGCATCCGGCGTAAAAACATTTTCCAAATGTTCTTGCGAGTTAGCTCGCTGCGTCCACCCTGAAGAAGCTGAACAGAGGGGTGGGGGGACCACTGGAACATGGATGAAAAATACTTCAGAGACACACTGATAAAACAATTGTTTTATTCTAAAATATAAACGCCTCTCCCACACTTCACTTTACAAAGAAGACGTTGCCTTCACGGTAAAGAGGAAACTGCATTCATAGATAAATATTATTGGCCATGCAGTACACCCTTCATAAGCTTTTAATCCCAGGAAACAAATATGCATTTGTGTACCCTCTCTGGATGAATGGATTATAGATTATCACTGCCAACCAGCATACGATGCCAACAAAGATTATGGCTGCTGTACATTGAATAAAGCTGATACTACAGTTTGGCAAATTGCGGCACCATAAAGTAGTTCAAGGTAACATGAATGTGCTGCAGTACTTTACAAATCCAGTGTATTAAGGATTGTGGCAGTGAGGATTCTTTAGTCATTATGGGCTGCTATTTTAAGGACAGTTGAGTTCCAAATAGCCATTTTCACCCTTGCTCCCTGTTTCTGTTTTTTGTTCCTATTATGCCTGGCAACTCAACTGTGAACTGGCTCAAAACGTATTTCCATATTTCCCCCCATAATTGCAGCATTGTTGAAATAAGACTTTCATCGTTCTCATGGAAACCCCAGAGTACACATCAAGCTGTGCAATTACTCAAAAAATAAAACCCACTAATGTCAGAGTGGTGAAAATATCAGAGCACACTCCTGTTTCCAAAATGCAGCTGGGAAATGTAAAATTTTGAGTCTGACCGTATGCGTTTTCACCGTATTCAGCCACGGGCTCTTTAAAGAGATGACACACAGGCCGGGGGCCCAGTTTAGTGTCTGCCTTTGATCTTTTGTCTTCTCTTGGTGTTTCCGCACTGGAGGTATGTCTAATTCACACTGCAGTGCCCCGGCACTTGTCTTTTATCTGTTTACTATGCCTTTCTCTTATCAAACCTTTAATTGCTTAATTATTCTTCATTGGGCTCAATTAAAACACAATGGATTCTGCAGTTGTAAAAGTCAACTTTTTTCTGCTCTCACACAGTAAAGATATGGAAAGAATGGGAGAGATAGGCTGTTGCAGTTGGTCTTCTATTATGTACTTTGAATAAATGAGATTCTGTTATTCTTTGGATGAAAGTCTGGCCTTTCTGATTATTATGCTAACAGCAAAATATAACATTGACTTGTATAAAATGTTCGGGCTCCTCGAGCCGAGTAAGGAATGGATTCACACACATGGCAATCAACGCACCTTCCCCAAACAAAATTACTTTTTAGAAATAGAAATCGTTTTCTTTCTCTATTCATGCAAGTGATTTGTTGCGCAATGTCACCTTACTCAATAGTAGCAAACCAGGTTTACATCAGTTTTTTTCCTCTCTCCTCCCTCTGCCTCTATCTAAATCAGTCAATTTATTTCCAAATTGCATGTCGAGTGCAGGAGCAAGGGCTTATGGCAGTATATTAAATCACTGCACTCCTACAGTATATGTTTTCAGAAGGTTTAATTTTTCCCCTCTTTTTGCTGATATTGATGGGGATGCACCTGGCTTTGAGTGTCACGAAGGACACCCCGTCACAAATTTGAGTCTTGTATATTCATGGAAGACAGAAAGCTGTGAGAGGTGAATGAAGTGGATTAATGGAGTTGAAATGTGTTTTACAATATGGGCCAAACCTTGACTGTCTTTTTAGCTGTGTGGCTGCCAATCTGCACACTTTAATTTATTTGTGTTAGAAGGACAAACCATCGTCATGAGATGCAATTTAAATTTGTTGCCTTTGTGCACTGTCATGAACAAAACATGCTCGCTCCCACTTCTGTTGGGAATTCGAATGTGCTCCCACCTGTGATTTCATAGTCTGCACACGGCATGCATGCATGAAAACTATATATTTATTCTATGTGTCTGCTTGTTAGGACATACAGCTTTTGAACAAGTATTCAATTTATGATCATCTGTTTTGAAGAAAGCCTGAGCTTTGGATTCACATCATAAATGTTGAGGAAAGACAGAGCTGTCTGGCTAATCCCCTGAAATAACAGAATCTGTAATCTCGTGCAAATGTGTTGTAACATTTAGCTACTACCACATCAATTTTGGTTTATTATCTATATATTGAACTGTTATTGGATGATTCCTGGGTTTCTCTGCCACACCCACTCTCCCCACAGCTGCACCAATCATCCAACTCTCATCACCTGCCGCTGATTGGGAAGGACTGCTCTGCTGAGCAGAAAAGCTCCTGCCAGACATTCTTCTGGTGCTGGGACATTATCTGCCTATTAGTAATTGATGCTTATTATTGCTGACTAACTAACCTCTTTCCAAACAGCTACTTACTAACCTCTTGTGATCTTCTCCGGTGACTTCCAAGTCCTGTTTGTTTGAGTCTTTCCAAAGACCTCCTTGCTCCTTGTAGCTCGCCTGTGGATCAATATTGACCCTTCAATAAACAAGTACTGGAAAACCAACAATGCCTAAGTCTGATACAACCTGCTCCTCTCTCCTGATACTCACCTCCTCTGGATCTTCTATTCACTCATGGAAACCCAGGACCTTGTCTCCTTCTCCTCTCGGGCTTCGTCTTCAAGCAACAGTAAGAAAGAGTTATATCTGCTGTTTCTCTAATCATTGCTGCAAAGTCATTCATTCATTCAACCTTTATTTCTACAGGTTAGTCTCGATGAGCCTCGAGGACTCATTTACAAGAGAGACCTGTTTTAAACAAAGGACACAGATGATACAAACAACAACAGACAATCATATAAAATGAAAAGTAAATAAAAAAATTATAGAACAAAAACAGCTACATTATAAAGCAACATACAATACTAAAAACTACTAAATAAACTAAACTAACTAACTAAACTACTAATACTAAAAACCGTAACATGTCTGCGTTGGTTTTTGCATGAACTTAACAGTTTAAAATAACATAGAGGTCAAGATCGAGAGCTTCAGATCTTTTTACAAGATGTTCCAGGAAACAGGAGCGGAGTAGGAGAAGGTCCTTTTGCCTAGTTCAGTCCTCACTGAGGGAACACTGCAGGTAATGATGTCCTGAGAGCGCACGCTGTAGCTGCACTCACACAGAGACATGTAGGAGGAGATGTATGAAGGCAGCAGACCAAGAAGAGATTTAAAGATGAAAATGTACCAGTGGGAGAGTCTGTGTGAAGTTAATGGTGACCAGTTAACCAGTGAATACTGGGTGCAGTGGTGGGTACGGTAGTTACAGCCAGTTATGAATCTTAGTGCATCGTGATAGACAGCATCCAACATCTGCAGCATCCAACATCTGCAGGGTTCTTGTAGGAGCGTTCATGTAAATAATGTCACCGTAATCACTGGAGGGAAGGAAAGTCACAGATACAAGGTGTTTCCTAACATTCAGAGTTGGACAGGATCTGTTTCTGAAAAAGAAACCCAGTTTAACTTCTAGTTTCTTTACCAAGTTTTTAAAGTGGAACTTAAAAGCGAGATGTGAATCAACCAAGATACCCAAGTATTTGTAGGAATCGACAAACTCAATACGGACACCATTTGAAGATAAAATGGAAGGAAGAACTGCTGGCACTGACTTCCTGTTTGAAAACTTCCCTTTGGTTTTATCAGCATTTAGCACCAGATTGAGACAGAACAAATCTGGCTGGATGATGTCGAATGTAGATTGTAAAAGCTGGAAAACCTTAGCAACTGTTTTAGCTGACAATAAACAACTGTATCATCAGCATAGAGATGTGAGATGAATCAGGAATGATCTGACCTACATTAGCTATGTAGACTGTAAAGAGGGTGGGACCTAAAACTGAGCCTAAGGGCTCCACCGGTCACCGCAGAGGATCCTCCGTGCTGCCGACCCGCAGGAGCACGTGAGGCCACGGTCAGAGCCCCAGCCCTGCATGCTCCTGCGGGCTCCGAGCTGAACCCACCCACTAGAACCGTTCCTGAAAGTATAACGGAAACACAACTTATACTGTGCCGAGCGGAATTGAACCATGCTGTACTGGTACTAATGGTACTAATGGAAAAGAGGCATTAGTTTAGAACAGGGTTGTTCAACTAAACTGCTCAGGGGGCCCCAGTTACTGAAAGCCAGTAGCTCAGGGGCCGGACATCCAGCAATTAGTCATTATGTAAATGAACCAAGCATTACTATGCTCTGTTACCTTTTAAATTTGTTTGTTTTGTTGCATTGAATCATAAGTGCAATAATATATATATATAT
>NC_056499.1:3457141-3480995 GCF_014905685.2 Nematolebias whitei
TTCTGTGCAGCCTTCACCACTCTCTGCAAAGCTTTTCTTTCTGCAGCTGTGCAGCCTCCATGCCACACATTGATGCTCGAGCACAGGATGCTCTCCACTGCACACCTGTAGAAGGAGGTGAGGACTGAGCTTCCCAGACCAGCTCGCCTCAGCCGCCGGAGGAAGTAGAGTCTCTGATGAGCTTTCTTGATCAGGCTGGTGGTGTTGTTGCTCCAGCTGAGGTTGTCATTCATGTGTACACCCAAGTACTTGTAGCTGGAGACCACTTCCACCGCAGATCCTCTTATGTTCAGGGGGTTGTAGATGTTTTTGTTCCTTCTGAAGTCCACAATCATCTCCTTTGTCTTCTTCACATTGATGTGAAGGTTATTCTCTTTGCACCAGCTCTCCAGGTGTTCCACCTCTTGCCTGTAGCTGGACTCATCATTGTTTGTGATGCATCCCACCACCGCTGTATCATCTGCAAATTTACAATGTGACAGCCTGGATGGGTAGCTGCACAATCATACGTGAGCAGAGTGAACAGGAGGGGGCTCAACACACATCCCTGAGGAGAGCCAGTGCTGAGGGTTATGGTGGAGGAGGAGAAGTTGTGGATCCTCACTAACTGTGGTCTGTTTGTTAACAAGTCTAGTACCCAGTTGCAGATGGAGGGGCTTGGTCCTAGTGTGAGTAGTTTGTCCATCAGGGTTTGGGGGATCATGGTGTTGAAGGCGGATGTGAAGTCCACAAAGAGCATACGGACGTAAGAGTTTTTCTGCTCCAGGTGGTTGAGCGCATTGTGGACCACAGAGGAGATGGCATCCTCTGTTGATAGTGGAAATTATGTACACAGGGTCCCAGTTACATCCAACAATAAAATGTAAAAGAAAAACAATGATAACATCTAAAATATGAACTAAGAAAAACATAAACTAAAAATACACTAAGCACAAATATCATAAAAAACATTATGTCGAACAGCAGCATGAACATGAGCATGAGTCTGTGTGAGCAGATGAACATGCATTCTGCAAATATTGTTAATCCTGAGGCTGCAGGTTCAAGCCCAGGTTTTTTCAGGAAGGGCATCCAGATGAAAACAAATGCCAAATCCTTTGTGCAAATGCTTGCATTAGCAACTCTGCAGAAAGTTTGCAAAGAAAGAGCATTTACTGCAAGATGTGTTGGTCTTACCTAATTTTTTTTTTAAATTTCTTCTTTTTTATATATATATATTTAATATAAAAAAAAAATCAACTTAGTTTTGCTGCATTTCCCTTCATTTTGAGTATTATACGGCGCCATGTCTCCCCTGTGAAGTTGTGACACCTTGAATGCCCTTAACCAGCTTTAAAAGGAGATAATGATTGGTGCTCAACAAAAAAAGAGATTCATTTTGAATTATTAACAAGTTAACTTTGTAGTGGAGGCGCTTTATCCCCGAGGACAAACAGCCCAAATGTTTGCAAAATATAATTAAGCCAAGGCATCTTTAAATGTCATTGCTGCCTGTGCCATGTTTCAAATTGTTCTGCATCAACAGAATTTAACGAGATGGCTAAGGAATCCATTTCCTGCAAGCATGTGATAAGCCACACATACAGTGGAGCACTTTCATTGATTGCCAAAATAAAGCATTTTGTATGCAAATGGGGGAATGGAGTGCCTAAGCTGATTCAGCCTCATGGACACCAAATAATGGTCTTTACAATTAATACTTTTACATGCTATCCACTGAAAATTTCATCTTCCATTTAATGGTTCTAAAACATTTGCACACGCCCAAAGAAGAGGAGAAAATGTGTTGTGTTCCAATGGATTAATACGAAAGCCAACAAATAAATAAAGCCATGCATCCCTCCCTGCCCCCAGAGTTTTGGTCCCTTTCCTGTCATCTCATGCTCCTGCACATTTTGGATTAACAGATAATCTTTGAGCATAAAGGAGGGTCTGCTAACCCTGGGGGGTGCCATGTTGTAAGTGAAAGAGAGCGCCGTATTGGAGGCAGCGCTGCATTGTTGGAACGTAACGGGCTTGTCTTGTCCTTGTAAACATGTGGCTGTTTTTGTAGGGCTGATATGCTTAAATACGCCTCCTTGCAGGTTGTGCTACTGCCGAGCCACGTTTGTGTAGATAAACGGCTTCACCTAAATGTCTGGTAAAGAGAAATCATTGAACTGTTGGTTTTGGAGCGTGTGGATAAACAAACTACTTGTGGTCAGGGTATCCATGGAGCCTGCTGTTGACCTTTCAAACGTCACCCGTTTAACTCTCGTGATAAAAACAAGCACCGAGTCCAACAGGAAGAAGGAACATGAACCCAATAAACCTCCCCCTCTGATGGTTAATGGGACAAACGTTCTCAGCTCAAACATCAGTAAAACAAGTTTAAAACCACATTTTAAAACACCTTTACTCTTTACTTTCTCCAGTTTGGGTCTTAAATCATTTAAAAAATATGCAGCACTTTAATAAAACATTAAAGGCATTCTATACAGTATTTCTTTTTTTGTTTAAATAGGTTTTATATATTTGCTCAATTTGTGGAAATAATGCAAATAAAAAACAATTCATACAACTCCACCATCCTGATGAAATCAATAATTATAAAGGAATTATTTAAACGTGGTGGCAAATCCATCCGTCCATCACTTTTACCTGCTTCTTCCTATTCAGGTCACGGGAGTCACTGGTGCCCATAACCAGCAGTCACTGTGGGAGAGGTGGGGGACACCCCGGACAAGTCTCCAGTCAGGACACATGAAGACAACCGTTCTCTCTCTCTCTCACCTAGGGACAATTTAGAGATACCAATCAGCCTAACATGCAAATTCTTATTTTTAAATAACACATTCTGTGTATTTTTATATGTTTGATCAAATAAATTAAAGTTTCCATTCTGATTCCTATTTTATGTCGTGTTTTTACTATTGGATGTTAAGTTAATACGAGATCAGCGTGTGAAGGCGATGGCGCCTGAGAGAAGAGTTCCCTTCCTGTTTTGTACTTTAGACGCGTACATTACAAAAACACAATGTACGAAGACTAAAAGAAAATTAAGACTCTTTTTCCAGAACTCACACAGAGTTGTGTCAAGCATCTCCAAATGGTAAATCTCTAAAGGATGCTTAAATGACATTTTTAGACAGAATTATTTGCCAGTTAAAGGGATTTAAAATCACAAAAATATGTACATAACTTTTATTTATCTCGCAAAACATTGTTTCATCAGTTCAAATGTTAATCACCTCCGTCTTTATCCCTCTGCACGTTGTTATTCTCAAAATACGAACTCTCTTTGAGTCAGGAGTAAAGCAGAACTTCAAAACCAGTCGACGACGCAGTTTGAAGACATTAGCGAGCCGAGCCATTCCAGAAGTTCTTAAAGACAGAAAGAGTGCCAGATGGGCAAGACGTACGATGATGGAGTGACCTTGTGATCAGGTGGATGTGAGGAGGTCTGAGGACAGAATCCCCTCTCTGCTGCCCATGCTAGAATTTTGTGCTTGAGAGGTGTTTAACTTTCTTAAATCCCAATTGCACCCAGTGGGGAGTGTCATCCTCTCCGTTCCCCACAGGTTCAGTGACTGCCCTCATGCCTGGGCGTGAGGAGGGATGGCAGCTGCTCTCCTAAACGGAGGTGAAGTAAAGCCAGAGGAAGGGGAGATAGTAAAAGATGTGGATATCTGAGCAGGAATTATCCATGACACCTGGGCTCTGAAGCTTTAACCTTAAAGCCAATGATTCACAATCACTTCTATTTGTGGGGAAGCCCTAACTCACTCAGCACATTTAGTCCGAGCCAAAAATGTCACACACATAAAAGCTGAAGCTAGCTGTTATGGCTGAAAGGCGAAGATGAACGGTAACGTTTTTGCCCTTTTCTTTCAGTGTGTGTTTGTGTGTGGTACATGAACAACTGGGATACTTTTATCTAGATGTGCAGAAAGTAATTATTGGATGTACAGCTACAACTGATTGACTTTGGAGTCAACACGATTCAAGATGGACGCCACTGAATTTCAAATGACTTTCAAAAGCACAAAAATGTCTCGGTTAGGTCTTTCTACCTGGATTATTGAGCGTCTGTAACTCAGCTCATTTGACGTGTTAGTGGCAGCTCCCCAACACATTCTGAACACCAACAAATTGTAACAGTTTGCCTTTATCTATTTGATCTGAATTTAGTTATCAAGATAATTCATGGAACACTGGATAGATTTTGTTGAACGTTTCAGGAAATGTTCACTGGATACAAATAATTATCTTCTGGAATCAATACAATTCAAGATGGCCCCCACAGCAAACACACACATCATTTATATTGTCTGCTAAAATTAAGTGTGAACAATAGAACAAACCTTGTCTGTTTTATCTATTTAAACGTTTCTAATGATCTCGTGAAATGATTTCTGCAAACTGATTGATTAAAAGAATCCATCAGTTTATTGATCTAGAGGGGTTTAAACTATTTTAAAGCATTTTTTTTAAATACTTATCTTATTTAAGAGAAACCTTAGATGAGTCTGAAAATGGTAGATTTCAAAAGGCTGACATTTAAAGTTGTTGATATTAATGGATACTTGAGATGAAGCGAGTAAATGGAAAATGACAATGTCACGGCTCATTTCCTGAATCCAGCCAAATAAATTCAACAGAGTAAAGTTTTAAAAAAATACAAATTTGTAACAATTGGCCTCATTAACAATGTTTCTACCTTCTCTGTATTTTCGTTTTAATAGTTTTAAGATGAAATTCTGGGTTACTATTAGTTTACTGTGAGTTCCCACTGTTTTAAATTTACGATGCAGCTGTGATCTCCTAAAAATGACACACACTTTCTGAAAAAATGTTTTTCTGTTTGTGTTTTTGTTGTTTTTGAAAATGATTGGAGGAATTGAAACACAGCTGATTAGTGGCACGATGCAACGACGGGCTTCTGTGCACAAATACAAACTGATGCTTGATTGATGGAAACGAGTGTCTCACACAAGAGTGACATGGTGTGAACAAGAATAAAAATGGTTGAAATTTTCTAAATGTGAGTGTTGAATAGCTGTTAGCTTTTCTGGCTGCTCTTTGCGTCAAACAAAATGCTAAATACTTAAAAAACCTAATTTGAATAAAATCCCTTTAGATCAGGGGAGTCCACTCTGTTACAAAAGAGGACAAAGTTAAAAACTTGGTTCAAGCCAATTACAGTTGATATATTAAGTCCAGTCAGATAGCCGACATATTTAGGTTGCAGGTTCATCAACAAGAGGTTAGTTAGTCTCATTTGACGTTCTGCGTTGCTTTTTCCACATCAAAATTAAAGATTACTGAAAAATCCAACCTTTTTTCTCACTTCAACGTTATGAAACTGTCATGAGAGGTCTGCACTAAATGAAATATTTGATAGTTTTTAAGCAAAGTGAGAAATGATAAAAAAAATATATTTTACATCTAAAATATCTAGGGGGCCAGACAAGTTGTTTACAAGGGCCAGATTTGGCCCACAGGCCTTAAGTTTGACTCATGGGCTTCAGATCTTTATATCCACATAATGTATAAAAATGTATAATTTCTTGTGCTCCACTCTATATTAAACCAGAACATTTTATTTTATTAAAATAATAATAATAATTTAAAGAAGTATTAGTCTTTCAAGAACACTTTTGTACAACACACATTGTAGATTATTTTAACACAAAATGTAAAAATACAATATTCTAGTCAAGAATTGTTACATTTTGTGTAATATAAGTAAAGTGGAAGTGGAGTCTAAGAAAACAATATTAAAACCTTAAAATAAAATGTTCAACACTTTTATAGCACATTTTTAACCTCACCCAGGACCTGCAAAGCACTACACACACACACACACACACAGGGGATCAAACCCCAGATCCACATCCTGTACTGGAGGACGACCTCTCTTCCACTGGGCCAAAACCACCGAACAATAAGCTCATTCCTATTTGCTGTATTTTATAACACTAAATGTTTCTTGTTCTCTTCTGACTTTAAGCTCAGCTTTGTGTAATGACTTTGAACGCGGCACAGAACCAAGTTTACTGACAGTTGAACTTGTGCTGTTCACTCCCTCCTTTATTTCTTGTTATTGACAAGATGCAACAGTTTTATTCATGCAAAGAAACTGCAGCGCACATTAATGACTTAATAAATATAGCTGCAGTGATTAAGAAATAGCTGAAGTAATGTGTGTCTGTGTGAATATGCTAATTACCCAAATGCTAGCTACCTCACGGTGCATGCAGCTGTCACAGCTAACAAAACGAAACAACAGACATTAGACAGGGAAGCGTCCTCCATGAGCCCCGTCCTGATCAATCAAAATGTCTTCATCAGCTTTCTGAATGCAGACTGGCAACCGATGAATAAACTTACAATAATACTTTCTTTTTGGAGATTTTATATTTGTTTTATAGAGGGAAAAAAAACTGGACCCAAATTACTGAACTGTCAAAAAAATAAACATATCAATAAATCTGTATATTATTTGTGCTTTCCAAACCAGTAATCTCAAATGAAAACCTTGTAATGCAAAAAAAAAAAAAAGTCTTTCTGCTTGGATATTCTTCCATGCCATGCTCATGTTGAATAAAACATCTGTCTCATGCACAAGGTAACAACAGCATGAGGGCTTGTGTTTGCAAAGATGAAACTCCCCTATCCTCCACAACGCCCGAGAGAGTTTAGCCTTGATGCATTTTACACCAGCCCAAAAAACTGCGTTGACAAGTTATCTGTGACCTGTAGTGAGTGCGGGAGTGGCTGCGGTGAAAATCAATCTTTGCCTCTCCTCTCGCCTTGAATACCAGCAGAGCAAACAAACAGGCCTAAACAATACGATATATACCACATATCAATTACACTAAATGCCTCAGTATCTATACTTCACTGTCCCAGGCACACACCGGTTACAAGGCACACATGCTGCTGTAAGACGATAATGGCGCTGCATTGTTCCTTGCCATCTGGAGGACTGATAAGGCCTGCCTGTGCATGGTTGATAATGAGAACAGGCACAGGAAAAACCGAGTGTTAAACATTTCCTTGGCCCATGAAAAAGGTTCCATTAAGTCCACTGACCCCAATTGAATATTAATGAGCTAATTAACGGATTTATTGTTATGCTCAATTTCTGGAGGGGCATTTTTTTTTCAAGTGCTATTATTTTTCTAATTATTTTTTGTACTTTTTATAATTGAATCTTTGTAGCTGCCAGCACCCTGTTTGCGCCTTGGCAACAAGAACACCCCTCCACACCCCAAAAATAAAAATAAAAAAAACCCGTTGGCATCTGTTTCTCCTTCTTTTAGCCTGCTGTAACCGCGACAAAAACAAACAGCGTCTTTCTCATCATGCTTGCCAGCGTTCATCATCAGGAATACAACCTTTTCTTTCACCAGCGTAACGCAACTTCCGCTTTTTACCCTTTGCCTGCAACAGTCTTGCTTCTATGTTTTGCACGAGGTGTATGTTCAGGTGCTGGAGTACAAAAGTGCAATTATGTGGTTTGCTGTGGGCTGCAATGCATGCAGGACTTGACAAAGGTTTAAACGGGCGGTGACAGCTGGGCTTGAAAGATAGCATAATCAGCTGATGTAGAGGATGCACTGAGGCAGTCCTCTGTGGACAGCTGGAGAGTACAGCCAGCCACTGAGAGAGATGGTAACCTTGGAATGAATGAGCAGAGATAATTTGTTTAATGGAAACATGGACCACAGTTTCAGAATCAATGAAAGGAAACGCGCTTTTTTAATTGCATGATATGCAAGTGTTTCACCATTTATTGCACTCAAATGTTTGTGTCAGGGGCACTTTCCTTTTTTTAATGGGGTTTGCAACCTATTGGTGCTTGAAATCCTTCATAATGCTTACATTTAATGTGTTTTTTCTAAGGTTTTTGAAATACCTCAAATTTATTTTAAGTGCCCAAATATGCCTAAAACTGTCAATTATATTTGCGAGACATTGCTTGACATTGCATATTGTGCACCTTGTAATCTAAAGTACTTTTTTAAAATTTTATTTCACTCAGAGTCACTGACATCTTTGAATTTCAGTGTTTTGAATGCGTCGTATTGGTGTCCAACAAGTGTCAAATCTGCAAGGTGAAAGAAAAACAACAGGTCCAGTTTGGTGCAGGACTTGTTAACTTTCACCCACTTGTAAAAAAAAAAAAAAAAGGACAAACAAAAAGAAAGAGTTGTACTCAGTTCTGTGGAGGAACACAAACCGATAATTCCAAATAATTACCTTATTTCAGCCGGCTGATTGAGCCTGTGTTAAGAAAGTTACAAAGAGGAAAACAGAACGAAACAAGGCTTGATAAATTTGTTTTTCTTTTATATTTTTCTAATGCCGTTTATAGCTAACAATACAGTTGACTGGCAGTGGTTTGATGTGAGACAATATGAAATATAAATTACTGCTGCCAAACAGTCATACAAAACAAAACAAGCTAACAGCATTTCTGAAAATAAGCAAATATTTTACAATAGATTAAGAAGTGCCTTATGAGTGTTTGTGTGAATGTGGAAAAAAGAACTGTAGAAACTATACAATTTATATGTGATGTACTGTAAATGAATATTATTAATATATATATATATTTTTTTTTTTTTTTCATTTACCTTTATTTATCCAGGTAGTCTCATTGAGCCATGAGAACTCATTTTCAAGAGAGACCTGTTTAGGGAGCAGATGGTGGGGGTTAAGTGCCTTGCTCAGGGGCCCAGAGTGGGGCGAATGAAGGTGGAGGCAGGTGTGGGTGCTCCACCTTTTCCACCCACATTTTGATGTACCGGGAGTTGAACCTGTGACTTTCCGATCACAGGCCCATCTTCTAACCTCTGCACCACCAGTCCCCCTTAATATTAGTATAGGAACCAATTTCTTTGAGAGGGGCTGGACTTTATTCCACTCTGGAGTTGCCTATGGTGAGAGGCGCCGAGCTGATTTGGGTCTGCTCTTAGCCCCTCGACTTGATGCCTGTGTGTTGGAGTTTCCCCTTGTAGATGAGGGGGTGGCTTCCCTGCAACTTCAGGTGTGGGGCGGGCTCTGACTGTTGTTTGTGCCTATATGTCAAATGGCAGTTCGGAGTATCCGGCCTTCTTGGAGTCCTTATCAGGGGTTCTCCAGCTGGGGACTCCTTCATTCTGCTGGGGGACATCAATGCCCATGTGGATAACGACAGTGTGACCTGGAGGGGCATGATTGGGAGGATCAGCCTCTCTGATCTGAACCTGAGCGTGTTCTGTTGTTGGACTTCTGTACTAGTCATGGTCTGTCTATCACAAACACCATGTTTAAACATAAGGGTGTTCATAAGTGTACTTGGCTCCAGGATGCCCTAGGTGTTAGATCAGTGATTGACTTTGTAGTCGTGTCATCTGATTTGCAGCCATTTGCTTTGGACACTCAGGTGAAGAGAGGAGCTGAGCTGTCAACTGATCACCACCTAGAAGTGAGTTGGGTCAGATGGCAGGGGAAGATGCCAGACAGACCCAGTAGACCCAAACATGTAGCGAGGTTTTGCTGGGAATGCCTGGCAGAAGAACCTGTCAGAAAGATCTTCAAATCACACCTCCTGGAGAGCTTTAACTGCATCCCAGCTGAGGCAGGGAGCATTGAGTCTGAGTGGGCCATGTCCTGCAACTCAATTGTTGACGTAGCTGCCTTGAACTGTGGATGCAAGGTTGTCGGTGCTTCTGGTGGACACCCCGGGTTAGGGAGGCTGTCAGCCAACAAGGAAGGGGATGGGATTATCAGTCGACCCATCATCCATGGAGGAAGCAGTGGACTTTGAAGATGGTCTGTCCATAACCATGGCTGAGGTCACTGAGGTAGTTAAAAAGCTATGCGATGGCAGGGCTCCAAGGGTCGATGAGATTCACCCTGATTTCCTTAAGGCTCTGGATGTTGTTGGGCTGTCTTGGTTGATACGCCTTTGCAACATTGTGTGGACATCAGGGGCAGTGCCACTGGATTGGCAGACTGGGGTGGTGGTTCCCCTCTTCAAAAAGGGGGACTGGAGGTTGTGCGCCAATTAAAAAGTCATAACTCTCCTTAGCCTCCCTGGTAAGGTCTATTCAGGGGTACTGGAGAAGCGAGTCCAATCATTGGTCGAACCTCAGATCCAAGAGGAACAATGCAGGTTCTGTTCCGGTCGTGGAACAATGGACCAGCTCTTTACCTTCAACAGGGTCCTCGAGGGGTCAAGGGAGTTTGCCCATCTGGTGTACATGTGTTTTATGGACTTGGAGAAGGCTTTGACCAAGTTCCTTGAGGTACACTGTGAGGGGGTGCTCCATGAGTATGGGATTGGGGGCTCGTTGCTACAGGCTGTTTAGTCCCTAAATAAACGGTGCGAGAGTTGGGTTCGCATTGCCAGTAGTAAGTTGGACCCCTTCAGGGTGGGAGTTGCACTCCGCCAGGGCTGCCCGTTGTCACTGATTCTGTTCATAACTTCTATGGACAGAATTTCTCTGTGCAGCCAGAGGTCGGAGGAATTCCATTTCGGTGGCCTCAAGATTTCCATTTCTGCTCTTTGCAGATGATGTGGTCCTCTTGGCGTCATCATGTCATGATCTCCAGCTCTCCCTTGAATGGTTATCAGCCAAATGTGAAGCAGTTGGGATGAGAATCAGCACCTCCAAATCCGAGGCCATGGTCCTCAACAGGAAAAGGGTGGATTGCTCTCTTCAGGTTGAAGGTGAGGTTTTGCCTCAAGTGGAGGAGTTCAAGTATCTCTGGGTTTTGTTCACAAATGAGGGAAGAATGGAGCATGAGATTGACAGATGGATTGGTGCAGAATATGCAGTATTACAGACTCTGTGCTGATCTGTTGTGGTGAAGAGGGAGCTGAGCTATAAGGCAAAGGTTTCTGTTTACTGGTCTGTCTACATTCCTACCCTCACCTATGGTCACGAGCTCTGGGTAGTGACCGAAAGAATGAGAATGTGGATACAAGCGGTTGAAACGAGTTTCCTCCACAGGGTAGCTGGACTCTCCAGCTAAGACAAAGAGAAAAACATAAGAGGATATACTGTATATGGATGCAGTGTGAGAGGACATGGCAATAGTTGGAGTGAGGATAGAGGATGTAGAGTACAGCGTGAGATGAATGAGGATGACTCGCTGTGGCAACCCCTGAAGAGGGAATAGCCAAAAGAAGAAGAAGAACAAGAATGTAACTGAACTCTCCCTTAGAGATAGTGTGAGAAGTTCAATTATCCAGGAGAGCCTTCGAGTAGAACCACTGCTCCTCCACGTCGAAGATAGCCAGTTGAGGTGGTTCGGGCATCTGGTAAGAATGCCTCCTGGCTGCCTCTCTCAGGAGGTGCTTTGGTCATGTTCAACTGGGAGGAGACCCCAGGGGAAACCCAGGACACGCTGGAGAGACTATGTCTCTTGGTTGGCCTGGGAACGCCTTGGGGTCATCTCAGAAGAGCTGGAAGAGGTGGTTGTGGAAAGAGATTTCTTGGCCTTCCTGCTCAAGCTGCTGCCCCCACAACTCGACTTTCGAACAAGTGGAAGATAATGGATGGATGGATGGATGGATGGATGGATGGATGGATGGATGGATGGATGGATGGATGGATGGATGGATGGATGGATGGATGGATGGATGGATGGATGGATGGATGGATGGATGGATGGAATATTAGTATAAGTGGTACAATAGTCCCTCACTACTTCGCAGTTTGTTTTTCACGGACTCGCTCTATAGCAGTTTTTCAAAATAAGATTGATATGACAAACAATTGGCTGATTGATGGATGAGCTGCACGATAAGCATGGAATTTTTATTTTAAAATTATTTAAAATTATTTAGCACCTGCTTCACACACTGGAGGAGAAACTTCGTCCTGCAGCTCCTCCTCCCTTCTCCTTCCTCCTCCTACCTCCTCTATCGATCTTCCTTCTGCAACGGAAAAGTGGGCGTGGCACAGAGTGTGTAATTTTCTTTCCTCCATGTTTCCCAATTGATATGTTTTTTTTATGATTGTCTACTGTTGCTATTGTCTACTGACGTCATCATTCTTTGTTAAAATCAGGTCTCTCTTGTAAATGAGTCCTCAAGGCTCAATGAGACTAACCTGTAGAAATAAAGGTTGAATGAAAAATTTCCAGCATGAAACTCTACCTGAAACTGCCTGGAAGGGTCATGGTGGAGCAAAAAAATGTGCTCAAAGAGAACTTGTTCTAGATGCTGTTGTTCATCTCTTGTTTGGCCTTGGCTGTCTGGCTAATATAAAACAGAAGCCTGGCATTGATGAGTTGTAAAAATTAGGATTTGTTCCTGCAGCTTTGCAGAAATGAGGAGAGTAATGATTGTCAATTGTACAAATTTCAGTACGCCCGTTAATGTCAGGAAGCCAAAGGTATCCTTGAGGTGAAACATTACCGGTTTTTCAAAGCAATGAATACAAAGCAGCAGAGGCCATTCTGATAACATTTTCAATAAAACTGATGTAATTATTATTGCATTTAGCAGTCTGCATGTTTGCCTAATTTTGTTTATGGCTAAAACTCAATTCTTGCTTAATAAAACCATCAATATCTTTTGGTAACTTCACCAATGTAACTTAGAGTAATGAACTTATTTCGCTGTTGTATGGAAATTTGGTCTCATTACAATAATTTTGCATGATCCACTCGGCAGCCAATATTAAGAGTAAGCCCCTAAAGTCATAGGCAGGGTTATTATGCTATACATCACAAAGTGCATTAGACTCATAAAAACTGTCAACAATAAGGTAAGAAAGTTTGGGTGCAGCTTCACAGGTTGATTTTTTTCTCTGAAGACTAGACGTTTCCAACCTGCTGCTTCTTTTAACATTTAATTTTTTTGTTAATTCAAATCTTCAATGTTAAGTTTGCCCACATCTCCCTTTACAGAAATTATAATTTTTGTATTTACCTTCATTAAAGCAGGCAAATCCGACTGAGATCACAGATCTGTTTTCCACAGAAGGCCTGGACCTGAAGGCAGGTCTGTGGGAGGAAACCGGAGTACCCGGAGAAAACCCACGCAGCACAGAGAGAACATGCAAACTCCACACAGAATGACCCAAACCGGGGATTGAACCCAGGACCATCTTGCTGTTAGTAATGGTGCTATCCACTAAGCCTCTGCGCTGCCCTGTGTTAAGGCAGTACCTGCAGTTACACAATAAACAAAGATTGTGGTAATAAATTTGGGATCTTGTGTTTGTTGATGATTGTAAACATGCACAAGTTTAAATAACCTAAATTCAATAACTGAGCATTTATATATTTAAGTAGTTTATTTTTACCATTTAGCAACATTTGATATAGTGTTTACTATTTGGAGTGCAGACATTCGGTTAACATGTTGTTTTTTTTTTTCATGCTTGTTGCAGTTTATTTGTCGTTTGCAATGATTTAACTTTGTTCCTGTGGAGATGCTGCTGGTTGTCCTGCCCCGCCCTGAAAACAGCTCAGCTGCATCACATCTACAGATCAGTGTAGCTGGGCTGTACCATGTTGCATGTCAGCAAAGGGAGAAGTTAAAATTGTAATTTGATTTTACAGTTTTGTCTAAATAAAATGTGTTGTTGTAAATATAATATACATTTTTGTAGTTTTTTTTTTTTTTTTAGCACTAAGTGATCAGTCCTGTTTTGTTGCTAACATTAATTGTAATTTTATAAATTTAAATTATTTCCCTCCACCCCCACCCCCAGTGTGTCAGAATGGTCTGATCAGCCACTTCATAAGTTCCCCTCTTGTATCAATCAGGGGGTCAGTTGGTGCTTAGTTTAGGATGCTGGTACCTTAGTTAAATTTTGTTCTGTTGACCTCTTTTATGGACCCAGAACTGCAGTATTTTTGGTTTTAGTAAATAAATATGAAACATGTTTTGATCACTCTCCTGTGTCTCTCTTGCTGTATGTGGACCCTAATACAAAGAAAAATTATCCATAGTCTTCCTGTCAAATCTGCATTTTTTTTCTACATGTGATTATATTTTATGTTGTTAAAGTGCCAAAAATAAAAGGCAAGATTATGTGCTTTTTCCAACTAATTCTTGATAAAATAATTTAAAAAAAAAAGAATTTAAATCAAATGCAAACAATTACACTATACAAAGATGTACTATATAAAGATCTGAAGCCCTTGACCTCTCCAAGTGGCTTTAAGCATCTGTTGGACTCCTGGCAAGAACCAATGCAGACATGTTCCCGATTATAGTTTTCTACATTCGCCTTATAATCTAGCTGTTTTTGTTACTTTTTATCATCTTATTTTAATTTGTAAAAAAAAAAAAAAAAAATCTGTATGCCTCCTTTTATGATTGTCATTGTTGTCATCATTCTTTGTTAAACTCAGGTCTTTCTTGTAAATGTGTCCTCGAGGCTCAATGAGACTAACGTGTATAAATAAAGGTTGGATTAAAGATGCTGGAAGAGTCAGAAAGAGCTTCACACAAATAATGTTGTTATGTCTCCACATCAACGTAAATAAAGACCAAGAAATTCCATTAATTTTGCTGTCCAAAATTGAAGCCAGAATGTCCAGCTCTTAAGATCACATTGATGGTTAATTATTATTATTATTTTTTTTATTTTGAAGGACTGGTCCAGAAGCGGGCATCACGGTGGCACAGTTGGTAGAGCTGCTGCCTCTCAGTGAGCAGGTTACCCATGGATCAAATTCCGGTCCATGGGCCTTTCTGAATGGAGTTTGCATGTTCTCTCTGTGCTGCGTGGGTTTTTTCCGGGTACTCTGGTTTTCTCCCACAGACCAAAAACATGCACGTTAGGCTGATTGGTGACTCTAAATTGTCCCTAGGTGAGAATGGTTGTCTCTGTGTCCCTGTGATGGACTTGTGACCTGTCCATGGTGCACCACACCTCTCGCACAGTGATGGCTGGACATGGGCACAATTGATCCCCGTGACCTGAAAAGGAAGAAGCGGATAAAAGATGGTGGATGGATGGGTGGTCCAGAAGTGCCATTTTTAGCGTGTTCTCCAGTAGATTGGTTTGTACACGTGGGCTGCCAGTTGGGTATGACGTGCATGGATACGGGCAACAAAATAATGTGTCCAGCCTAAAATACAGTTTTGTGTTTGCTGTGCACATAAAAACAAGCCATGCAATGGTCGTGCAAAATGTGGCTTACTGGTCCCTTGGTGTCAGAAACTCAATGTGGTGAGGCTGCAACTGAAAATGTATGTTGTTGTTTTTTTTTGTTTGTTTTTTTCTGATTCAAGTTCAAGTCATCAACTAGTCACCAAAAGTCGCAGCCAAGTGCAATACTACGTTAACAGTAACTATTTAATTTTTTAGTGTGTAAACTTCTTGGACACCAACATGGTCAAGACACTGTGAGACTTGAATACCCACAAGCAGACGTGAAGCCAAAACCTTCCAGCAGCAATTCATTATTTGTATAAGATTGTTTTAGTGATGGGAAATAACTCTTTACTGCAGCATTTGAACTTGAGCTGGAAAAACACATTCCATTTTCTGACAACTGACATCTCTTGATGGAAACCGTTAATGCACACATGGCTGGCAAGTGAGTTGTACTCACACTTATAAAGAGCCAAAGTGGGGACAAAGATCAAACAAGAGCGGATGGTAATTGTTTTGCAAACTGCATGTCAGCGTGAATGTGTGGTGCTGAAAGAGCCTTCTTTGCGCAGCACTTTAAGGCATCAAATGCAGTTCAGAAACAGCCTAATGTTTTTTTATGAAGAGAGCAATCCTTTGTAACAATCAATTACGATACATTTCCCCCTTTGTCTAGGCACTAATAGCTCCTGTCTGTGCACATGGCGGGGCATGTCTTGTAAATATACAGTGTTTTCCTTTTAAATGTCTTATAATATGCATGGGGAACACAGAAAGTCACTATGACAGCGGGTTTGGGTATTTAAGCTGGAGAAGCAATTCAGCCGAGTCTGAGTCAAAGAATTGAGAATTAAAGAGTTTGTGGCTTTCTTCCCATTAAGACAGATTGAATTACTTTGTTTTACTTTTATGGCCCATCTGTTGTGGTTTAATTCATATTTCTAAATCTGTCATGTTATGCATGAGTTGCTGTGGATGTGGGTAGAATGCTTCTTTGATGGCTAGCAACAGTTTTTTTTTTCTTGTGGAAAATAAAACTTTATGTAAAGACTATTGTGACATCTGTAACTTTAATGAATGGCTGTTGGAGTTTTGCAGACTTTCCAAGATGGAACACTCCCTGCCATTAGTTGCGTGGTAACAGGCAGCTCGGCGTCATCAAATTATCCTGCTCAAGTATGCTAATTACAAGACAGCTGTCACAGTTTTATTGTGGCACAAACACAAGAAGGTTTGTCCCATTTCCTGCCAGATAAATAGATCACAAAGGAGAATGAAAAGATGGTAACATGGAAAACAGATGAAGGGGAGGAGTGATCTTCACACGAGGGTTTTATTGCTAGATGTTGAGAAAATATCAAAAAGATACAGTAACCAGAATTAAGTTTAGGAATTGGAAGTGACAGTATGTTATTTGTAACCTTAAACACAGCTGATTTTGGGATTTTGCACATTTTACCCATGCAAGTTGGGAGTAAAATGTAAAGGAACAATGAAGGTTTATTTAAATGGCCTCAAGGAAAACCTTCAACATGCTTCCTCACTCCTAGCACTTTATTTTTCTTCATGTTGTGCAGAACATTAAAGAATGGAACTGGGCCTTCATCATAGGTCTTCACACATTTTTTAATATCTTATTTAAGGGCTAGCAAAACAATTTTAATCTCTAAGGAGAATTGCCTCCTTCACATAAAGGGGATTATGCTGCCCCATTCTTACCTAAATTTACACGTTATCATTTTCCAACATTGGTTTTTTTTAACTGAACTGAACACAGTGATGCTTTTGCTGCTGTTTCTTCTTTCTAGAGGTTATTTCTCAAAGACACAATAATATTATGTTTACAAGGGTCTTAAAATTATAACATTAAACAAATTAAGACACAGCAATATAAGGAACCTTGTTTTAATTACCTATATTTGAATATGTTATGTCAGCCACTAGGGAGCACAAGCCAGTGTCTTGTGCCAGTCCCAAGCCCGGGTAAATGGTGAGGGTTGTCAAGAATGGTATCCGATGTAAAACATTTTTGCCAAAACCATAATGCGAGTTCATCAAAGCGAAACCATACTGAATCGGTCGAGGCCCGGGTTAACAACGACCGCCACCGATGCTTTTGACAAACAGGGTGCCGGCAGAAATTGTGCTACTGTTAGTCGAAAACCATGTGTCAGGAGACAGAGGGAGAAGAGGAAAATCAAGAATGTAGGACTGAGGGTTGCAACTCTAAATGTGGGGACAATGACAGGCAAAGGTAGAGAGCTGGCTGACATGATGCTGAGAAGGAAGGTATATGTTTTATGTGTCCAAGAGACCAAGTGGAAGGGCAGCAAGGCTCACAGCATTGGAGCAGGGTTCAAACAGTTTTACCAAGATGTGGATAGAAAGAGAAATGGAGTAGAGGTGGTCCTGAAGGAGGAGTTGGCGAAGAATGTAGTAGAGGTGAAAAGAGTGTCAGATAGGGTGATGTGTCTGAAGGTAGAAGTAGAAGGTCTGATGCTAAACATCGTCACTGGTTATGCTCCACAGGTTGGATGTGATGAGGAGGAGAAAGATACATTTTGGAAAGATCTGGATGAAGTGACAGAAAGAATTACCAGGGAGGAGAGAGTGGTGATGGGAGCAGACCTGAATGGACATGTTGGTGAAGGAAACAGAGGATGAGGAAGTGATGGGTATGTTTGGTGTCAAGGAAAGAAACCAGGAAGAACAGATGGTGGTGGATTTTACCAAGAGAATGGAAATGGTTGTAGTCAACACCTATTTCCAAAAGAGGGAGGAACATAGAGTGACCTATAAGAGTGGAGGAAGGAGTACGCAGGTCGACTACATTCTGTGTTTATAAGAGGAAACCTGAGGGAGATTGGAAACTGTAAGGTTGTGGCAGGGGAGAGCGTGGCCAGATGACATCGGATGGTTGTGTGTAGAATGACTGTTGTTGTGAAGAAGAGAAAAAGAGTAAAATCAGAGAAGAGTCCACAGGGAGTTGAGGCAGAGCAGCACAGAGGCATGCTCTGTGGGGCTTGTGTCAGCACAGGGCTCAGTTCTTGAGTCAAAAACACACCAAGAGGAGGCCAATGAGTAAAACCAGATAGCAAGAAGCTCATGAAAGTCCACAAGATGAAGGTCATAGCCAAACGAGAAGTCCGCCGGAAGGGCAAAAGTCCAGTCAAAGGTGACGTAACCTCCTCACGGTTAATGCTCCAGCAGATGGTCATCCTCCAAAAGTTTCAAGCTCTGCACCAAAGTTCTAAACTCAATATTTCTTTGTTTCAAATCTCTCTGTGAAGAGCTGATTTTTACACCTTGCCTTCAAACAACTCCTCCTACATGTCTCAGCGTGAGTTTAGCTACAGCGTGCGTTCTCAAGACATAATTTCCTGCAGTGTCCCCTCAGTGCGGACTGAACTAGGCAAAAGAGCCTTCTCTTACTCCGCTCCTGTTTCCTGGAACACTTTGCAAAACAGATCTGAAGTTGTCGACTTTGACTTCTCTAAGGGATTTCAAACAACTGTTGAGGTTCATGGCAGAAACCAACGCAGTCATGTTCCTGTTTTTAGTTTTTACATTGCTTTATAATGTAGGTTTGTTTTATTTTTATTTTTTTAATTGCATTCCTTCTATTTACTATTCATTTTATATGCTTTTAAATGAGTGTCTGTACCTCATCTGTGTTCTTTGTTTAAAACAGGTCTCTCTTGTAAACGAGTCCTCGAGGTTCAATGAGACTAACCTGTATACAGTAAAAGGTTGAATGATAGGCTAGCTGGTGACTCAGTTATATACAATGACTGGTAAAATTTACTAAAACATATTAATTCCAGCATTATCATGACATACAACTCCCTGGTCGTTGTTTATTACTGGAATAGTTTGGTTGGCTGACTGTCGCAGTAGCTGATGTGCGAGCAGACGCCCAGCCCTTTCACCGTGTTCATAGTAACCCTGTCTAGATTTAGAAATGAAATATTCTGCCTGCTGAGTAGACAAAATATTATATTCAATTTGAAGTAACAAACATTTTTTCATTAGATCATGTGAGGGGCAGTGGCTATGTTCTGTCTAATTGTAATATCTCATTCGTTAACTGTCCTAGTCGTACCAAACCTTTCTTTTTTTGGTTTTGTTTGCACAATAAGAAATTATTTGATCCCTCCACTCTCACCGCCTTCAGCTCGCTCCTAAATAAGATTAAAATCATCCGTCAGAGCCACCTTCATCTCATCCTAATTATTGCTGTGACTTCAGATTTAACTGAAGCCAGAATATCTGACTTCAGAACCAACTCTAGAGATCTTCTAGATCTTCAAGGTGGCTACATGTTGGAGTAGCTCTCTTACATTTATGCAGATATTTTGCTTTTGAAAACTTGAATTACTTTTTTTTTCTTTCTGGATATACTATACAGTAAATCACTTTTTTCAGATGATTACTTCGTCTGGTATCAGAAGCTCTGCCACTACAAGGATTTTTACTGAAACCTTTTTTACTTTTGGACATTTGTTATGGTGCGTAACCATAACAACAAGGTGGTTTTCTACAACTGGAAGCTGCTGATAAACATCTCAAAAATATCTCAACTACAGCCCCAAATCCTAAATGAGTTGAAAAGGAGGTACCGTTGATGCATTCCCATCTATCTGGAGGCAGTGCTCGAGTGCCTGACCGCAGAGATCTTGGAGGTAGTGAGAAACACGGCTCGTGACAGTGGGAGAACCGAGATCGTCCCCCGGCACCTGCAGTTATGTCCGTGGTGACGAGGAGCTCGGCAGGCTGCTGGGAGAAGTGGTCACCCCTCGGGGAGGAGTTCTGCCCAGCAATCAGGTGGTCCTGCTGCCCAAGACGACAGAGGTCTGCTGGGGCTGGATGGACGGATCGGCATCTGCAGCCAGTTTCTTCGGATCTGCTTTTGGATGGACTGTTACAAGACATCCTTCATGCCCAAGCCATCAGCATCTAGAACAACACTAATGAAACCAGGTTGATGAGCTACAACAACAATTAATTTCCCTTTTGGGATTAATAAAGTATTTTTGAATTGAATTAAACTAAGCCATCACTCCAGAGCCCGGCGGGGGTGGAGCTGACACACCTGCTGTTTTTCCACCTGCCGCTGCGACTTCACTACGGTCCGAGGCAGCAGCGGTGTCTCTAGGTCACACGGCCACCCGTTGTGTTAGATTTTTTTTTAAAATTATTATTATTTTGAGGTCATATTACAGCTCCAGTAAGTCAATCCTGCGACACCAATCTCAGAAGAAGTAGTCAACATGGAGGCAGTGAGAATATAATTTAAAAGGCAGTTTTTCAGGCAGGACTGGCATGAGATTAGCAGAACGCTGCTTAACGATCCGCGGCCATTTTGTGCTCATCCCACTAAATATACTTTAATGAAACCTTTACAAAGTAATCAATGAATATCCGTCTGCACCTGACTAACCTTTGGAATCAACCCAATTCATTATGGCAGCCACAGTCATGGGATCTTAGCATACACAAGTATGACTATATCACAATAACTTTAACAAATATTGAACTAAGATATGGTGTAGCTATAGATAATACTAATCCCAAACTCCTGTTTTTAGTTCTAACTGATCCTGTAGGATTTATGTTAAAAACTTTGCCATTACCTGCTGGATTCAACACTATTTGTCAGCAAAATATCTCAGGAACTACTGGATTGACTATATTTAAACTTTAGGAAGTAATCACCGGATATAAATGATTGACATTTTGAAGTCAAAAGAATTCAAGACAGCCACACAGCCTGACTGTAGAAACACAAAATGGCTATAAATAATCCAGTTTTACAGATATTGAGCTAAAATTCAGTGTAGCTCAACATTTCTACCTAAAACCTTGACATTAACCTTGTTTATCTGATAGCAAGATGTTTCATAAATCATTGGATAGATTGATTGAAACACAAAGTAATTACTGGCTGTACATCTACAACTGATTACATTTTAGAGTCCCATTTAATTCAAGGTGGCCACTGCGGCTAATCAACATTAGCCTACAAGAAAAATGTTTTATCTCCATTTCACAGATTTTGAGCCTTAATTTGCGTGGTAGTAGCTGACAGTCATTTCCAGCACATATTCCAAGCTCTAGCAAATCATATGAGGCTCCATCCATTATCAGCTTGTTCTGAAGTTGAGGGGCAGCATTGCTCCATTGAGCAGGGAGGTCCAGACATCTCTCTCCACATCCACCTCTTCCAACTCTTCTGGGAGGACTCCAAGGCTGTGGCTGAGTGGTTAGAGCAGTCGTCCTCCAATGAAAGCATTGGGGGTTCGAATCCACCAGCAGTCACATGCCGAAGTGTCCCTGGGCAAGACACTGAACTCCTCGTTGCCTCTGATGTGTGTCCCATCGGTGCATGAATGTGATAAAGCTCTGATTAGTCTCTTTAGAATGATTTTTTTTCAATGAGCTTTGTAGAGATCTAGTATAGAGCTGTATGAGTGGGTAAATGAGGCACAGATTGTAGTGTACAGCGCTTTGAGTGTTTTGATTAGATAGAAAGGCGCTATATAAATACAGTCCATTAACCATTTACCGGACCAACAGAGAGACAATCTCTCCACCATGTCCTGGGTCTTCCCCAGGGTCTCCTCCCAGTTGGACATGCCCGAAGCACCTTATAGGGAGGTGCCCAAGAAGCATCCTCACCTGATGCCTGAACCACCTCAAATGGCTCCTCTCGATGTGGAGCAGCAGCGGTTCTACTTCGAGTCTCTTCCTGATAACTGAACTTCTCACTCTATCTCTAAGGGAGAGTCCAGCTACCCTGCAGAGGAAACTCATTTCAACCGCTTGTATCCACAATCTCATTCTTTCAGTCTCTACCCAGAGTTCCTGACCAGAGGTGAGGGTGGGAACATAGACAGACCAGTAAACAGAGAGCTTTGCCTTACAGCTCAGCCTCCTCTTCACCAAAATGGATTGGTACAGAGCCCGCAATACTGCAGACGCTGCTCCAGTGCATCTGTCAATCTCATGCTCCATTCTTCCCTCACTCATGAAGAAAACTTTGAGGTACTTGAACTCCTCCATTTGAGGCAGAACCTCACCTTCGACCTAAAGAGTGCAATCCATCCTTTTCTGGTTGAGGACCATGGCCTCAGATTTGGAGGTGCTGATTCTCGGCACTATACTATGAGGCATCATAGTATTGCTACATATTGCATTTGATATTTAACCAAAGTAGTTATAACATTGCCATTTCTCAACATAAGATGATTTTTGTTAAAACTGTAGCATGAAAAATGGAAGTCCTGAAGGAGTGAGGTCTTCATTTGAGAATGCATCAAAATGCAACTTTAGACGACAGTTTCTTTAGCTTAGGAAGATTTTCGTACATTTGCCTAAATGGAATCACACAGAAATCAACAGTGACTGTTGTTGTTGTTGTTGTTAAATGAACACTGTTTACATATAAATAAACAAATGTGTTATTTTGGTCCTATTTTATTTTAACATTTAGGACGGTTATAAGCAGTGATGGCCACAGTTCCTCTAATCAGCTAGCAGGTAATGGCGGAAGTAATTTTTCATTTAGTGAATTAGCATCTTTGCTAACTTTGGAAACCGTTAGCGGAATTAGCTTTCGCTAAATTAGGTTTCACAAACTTTAGGATTGCTAACAATTCACAAGTTTGTTCCCGTCTGTTGTGGGCGTGTCTCAAAGTCTTTTAGGCACACGATTGGCTGACTACATATACACGTGACAAGATATGATAGGTGGACACAGCAGCAACAAGCTAAAACTACACTTTTGGCTGACTACGTGAACACATGACAAGATGAGATTGGTCGACCCAGCTTCAACTGGAAGGAGACAAAGACATGTGAAACAGACTGAGTGATAGTCATCTAAGTACTGAGCCATTTAGCATTAGCTTCAGCTTGTTTCTTTTTTTTTTTTGCGGTTTAGCAAAGCTAATGTTTTTAGTTGGTGGATTATGGGTTAGCAAATCTAACTTTTTGGTTAGCTGCACCCACCACTGGTTATACGTGTTGATTAATGTAAAACTTGCTGGTACTGTACTAATATCTTGTCTTAAATATTTTTCTACCATTTCTTCTTTTCTCCATTTGGGGGAAATGCTGACATGCATTGTGGCTCGAACGGCCTCTAAAATGTGATCACCTGTGCTGATTGTGGTGCATGGTTTTAGGAGACAAACAATTTCCCTGCCAACTGAGAAAGATGCCACGGAACAGCCTCTTCACTACCCAGCAGGCCTTGCACTGTCACTGAGTCCTACTATTGAATTGAATGGTCCACAGATTACTCAATTATTTCTATATAGCAGCCTTCCATTGCAGACTAAAGGCCTATTATTGGAGGGACTGAGACCATAGGAACTTATTACATGTGTGACCTTTTAAAGCTTTACACTGTGATGGATCTCAGTTGAGAGTTTACTGGAATCATATTTTATCTGAAAGCTTGATGCCTTCTCACCAGCACAACTGAGTGAAACATTCAGTTTGTAAAAGAAGAAGAAAAAAGACATAAACCAAATGAAAAAGTAAGAGATAGGGCATCCTGATGCATGCTCAATAATCCAGGTAGAAAAATGTGAAAGAGTTAAATCTGGTCCTCTGGACATTCAAAAAACTAAACAAAACAATAAAAAATGTAGAAACGTTTCGTCTTTCATCCGAAAGACAGGGCCTCGAATAATGAAAATCGTCAACATTTTAAGAAACCCTAAAACAAGTTTTTGTCTTTATATATATAT
>NC_056499.1:3481395-3532226 GCF_014905685.2 Nematolebias whitei
TGAAAGTGAAGCTTCATGGAAGTGCCAGAGTATTGTGCATAATCAAGGTAGAAATACAAAGGCAGAAGCAGTTCCCCAAAGGTTCACATCAAAAGGTGCATCACACTTTGTGAGCTATTTAATCAGTTAAAACACAGATGGCAGGCTGCCGCAATTAATTAATCATATATGAGGCATCCTGTAGTTGGTAGCAGAAAGTATGTCAGCGCTACAGAGATCTAATTTGGATTTCATTGTAACTGTGGGCCACCACAGTAATTGTAAAATATGAATAGATCTTTATTTGGAACTTATTTTAGACTTAAATGTAAAAACTGCACAGCATCTTCTCAACAAGGTAAAGATTTGTTATGTTATCTAAGACATGTTTGCAATTAAGTCTACCTTTTGCTTATGTGCTCTGTTTTGTATGTGTATCACTTATAAACATTTTTCTTTTTGCTAAGTACAATTATCAAAGGTGGTGGTGAAGTGATAATGTTTGTGCTCATATTTGTGTTTGTGTGTGTTTGTCTGTACCATTGCAAAGAATCTTATGAATGACTGAACACATTTTAATGAAACTTTCATAAAGTAATAATTTGGTTGTGTATCTATGATTTACTTTGTGAGTGAACCTAATTCAAGATGGTGACTACAACTGATCAACCTTAGCCTACTCAAAAATGTCCTCAAAGATTTGATCTTTTTACAGATATTGAGCTAGAACTTGATGTAATAATAGTTGACAGAACAATATATACAATATTACAAGCAGTAACGGCTCATGCTAGATTAGGTAAGATGTTGCAATACTGTCTGAGATTTTTGTGAATTTTATTTTCAAGGTTTGACCAAAGTGGCTACATCGCTGTTGTACAACACAAGATGAACTTAAATTAAATGGAAGCTGGGGAGCAGTATGCATTTCTAGAAGTAATGCTAAGCCTTTTAATTTACTGATGAAATGATCCCGTCTAGTCTCACCGAACCGTCTGTTTGAGTTTTAAACAACAGCAGAACCAAAATAATGATCCTTTATGTGTCTTTTATGGATCACCGGTACTCAACAAGGTCATACACACACTCTACCAATGTTTTATGAGAAAGGAAAACTGCCCATGTAATGAACCCAATTTTACTTTTGATTCTGAGAACTACAATAAACACAAAACAAGCAATAAATAATCTTTTCAGAAAGCTGATTATCAAAACAATCTACTGCCAAGCCCAGGATGATGTTAAAATAGAGCAGAGCTGGAAAGTAAAGGGGCTCATTCCCAATTTTTCTCCCTCTAGCTCTTTGCTTGCCGTGTTATTAGCTGTCCGTCTCGAAACCAAATCTGATCATCTTGTTTCACTGCGTTACCCCAGCTCTCACTGACAGGACTAACAAAGGCTTGTGATTGAGGTCATCCTCATATCCATCACAATAATAATTGTATTATTAGCGAAAATAGGCCATTTTCAAAGTTAGTGTTAAATTTTCTCACAACAGAACTCAATGCTCCAGTGTCACTTTAACGTTCATGAACAGCTGATGTATCTTAAAGTATGAATTCATAATCAGATCCATGTGCTACTGAAGTAAATTAGCATTTTACAAGCTGTGCATTTTTTCCTCACCAGCAGATAAATGCTCTAACAACAGTATTTCTGCTGTTTGACACACAGTGTTCGGCACCATGTGACAATGTGTTTGATTACTTTCACCCTTACTATTGTAGTTACACTTTCGTGTAGTAAAAACTGATAGAATCATAGTAAAATAAAAGCATTGCATTGTACTTATCTTAAATTAGCTCCAACTTGAGGAAGGGATGATGGAGGAATAAGCAAAAAAGTAAAAACTGCATAATCTTTCAGATAAAAATAAATTGAGGCTGTGATGGCACAGGAGAAAATGCAATGTGGGGATTATTCACAGTTATATAATGTTAGGAAGAAAACCAGGCGCTTCTCATTTTGGTCACTTATCCCTCATTGTAAAGGTCTGTATATTTCATTGCTGGTGCAGCAGCTTAGGGGATACATTTCAAAGCAGCAAATAAAAATTGGCTAAACTTCCAAAATTAGCACTTCAAAGTCAAACATGATTTGCAGCGAGGGAAAGGGTGGAAGCAGTGTGACTGTGAAAGTGTGTTTGTGAAAAAAAAAAGCCAACTGTGAGTGTGTGTGTGTGTTGTGTAGCTGATGTGCAGAGTTCAACATTAGGCCTTAGAACCAATTTCTAGGCAAATTGGTTTCATTTAAGAATGAGATCACAGAGTAAGCAAACCTCTTTCAGGGCAAGTTCATGCATCTGTAGCCATTTATTTCAGTTTTATATGCACTGCTTGGTGCAAGCTGCTCGTAGGTAGAATATGCATAATCTTAGCCACGGGCACAACGCTATAGTTAACGTGTTCACATTTACCTGTTATTACCATGAATTTAAATAGTTTCCCCCATTTTATTGCGTTCTGTCACAAAGAGCTTCAACAGTAATTTTGTATTTTGTTTTCCTGACTCCCTTGAGGTCTGTTGTAGAATTGGTGCTAATCAAAGCCACATGTAGCTAATTGCCCTCTCCAGTCTCTTGCTCATAGCACAAGCACGTTCATTAGACATCGAAAGAACATATGTTGGAGTTTTTGGTTTGGCAATTAAAATTTGCTTAGTTTCTAAGGAAATACATGACTTGACCATAGTGCACATCTTTGCTCATGTGTTTATTTGTGTTCATCAAATTTTCAAACGAATGCAGTAGCTTGACCTTTTGAGTTGGAATAAGAGTTTGAGTGAATGAAAGATAATTTATCGGTTTAAGTTTCACAAAATGTTATGATTATGAGGGTTTGGTGACATCATGGCAGTATGGAAATAAACACAATATTCCATTGTGTTTCCATTCATTATAATATGGATGCAAATGTTGCAAAACAAGCATTTATATTATCCTGATGCATGCTCAATAATCCAGGTAGAAAAATTCAAAAAAGTTCAATCTGGTCCTCTGCATTTCAGTTTGGCTCGGTGGACATATAAGAGAAAGTGGTTAGTAGACCAGAGTGCTTTTACTGGAGTGTAGGTTTTAATATCACATACATATTTTGAAATGTTAAAAACAAATAATAAAATCTTAAAATAAATCCAGAAGTGGACAGGAAGGCCCAGTGGAGAGAAGTCAGGATGGAGTTGTGTGTTCATGCTTTCTAGTTGCTGTTAAAAGATGAGCATCTACATTCTGGACAGTTTGTGATCGATGTAAAGATTATTTATCTAAACCAATATACAAAGAGTTCCAATAGTCCAAATGAGAGGTAACATTATTGGTCTGTCCATAACCGAGGCTGAGGTTGCCAAGAAAGCTGAAAGGCGCCACGGCTGCAGGGCTCCAGGGTTGTATGAGATCCACCCCGAGTTCCTCAAGGCTCTGGATGTTACTTGACTGTCTTGGTTGGCATACCTTTGTGACATCGTGTGGACATCAGGTCAGACCTCAGGTTCTGGAGGAACACTGTGGGTTTTACTCTGGCTGTGGAACACTAGACCAGCTCTTTACCCTCACTAGGGTCCTCAAGCAGTTGTGAGAGTTTGCCCAACCAATCTAAATGTGTTTAGTGGACTTGGAGAAGGCATTTGACCATGTTCCTCGGGTTGCTGTGTAGGGTGTTCCATGAATATGGATTGGGCAGTCCCCGGTACTGTACAAACAGAGTTTGGTTGACATTGCCGGCAATAAGTTGGACCCCGTTGGAGTTGGACTGTGCCAAGGCTTTCTAGCATAAGGCTTAAACTATGAATTTTAGATTTATCTGCTCCACAGGGTTTTGAGTCATGAGTCTACAGTTTCACACTCCAGTCTGTAAGGTCTTACAATTGAACGGGTTGGAGCTAAAGTTGAGTGACTACTTTCACCAGAAATGACTTTTTTTTTTGTCTTTGCTTTTCCTGAGTAATAAATTGTTCTAATGTGTAAAACACTACTTCAAAAGAAGTAGTGTGCAGTTGTACTCCTGGTCTTATAGATTTTGTATTTGATGCCTTTTTAAAATTAGCTATTTGTAGTAAATGTAACCTTGACATGTACACCCTTCACTACCTCAAAATGTTTGGCTTCAATAATATGAAATGGGTTTGGTGGACTCTCATGGACTCATAGATAATGCTATTTATATCACACTGGATGGTCAAGCAAGCAAAGCACCATAAATTGCAATTAACCCAATAATACTAGAAAGTTACCAGTCAGTGGTGTACATTGTCATAATAGCACCTAGCAAAATACTTCAGAAATCACTTGACTTTGACTGTCACTGGTTTAAAACTCTTCTAAAATTCAGATTGGAAACTTGCAGTCATATGATTGACTTAAGATGCAGTGCTTTGTCAGCAAGATAAATGAAGGGGCATGGGGGAATTACAAGTTACTACACTTGTCTGGGTATTCTGGGGACAATAACCTGACACATTTTTCAAAGAGGCAAAATATTTTTTCCGTTCATGGACTTGTTCACATTTCCTCAGAGCTCTAAGGTACAGGATAGATAAGAAGAAATTAAAGCTGGAGTGTAGATGGGTCTCTTAACAAATAGAAATCATGGTGGAAAATATCAGCTTCACTGTAGAATGGTACAGTCACGGTGCCTTGAACAGTGGTACACTTTTGTACCTTTTGCTAGTACCTTTTAAATACACAGTTTTGCACTCAAGAGTACAAATACATAAGCTTTTTTAAAAGTGCCATATTTTTACCAAAGCCATTTTGCTTCATCTCGTCTGGTTCGTGTGGTGAATGTGAGTCAAGGAACTCACTCATTCCTGGAAAAGATTTGATAAGATCAATCATAAAGAGAAATGCAGTGATGTAGCTGCAGCTGTGAGATCTAAACATTGGCATGGTTTTCAAAAGAAACAGGTTGTGTGATGCAGCCTTTGTCTGTTGGTGCAAATGCTATAACTGTATTTGTGTGAAACATCATATGAAAAATTAGGTTTTGCCTATTTTTAATCTGCTAGAAAGGAAAGAAACATCTTCCTTGTCTCTTTGTTTGAGAAGATTTTTAAGCCATTTAACATAAACGCAAGAATTTAATGTCTAAACCTTTATGGTTTTGCCTGATGTAGTTAGGGTCAATTTATTTGTATGTTCAATTAATTGCACTTGACACAGAGCTGACATTATTAATGATAAACGCATAAAGTGAAATAAATAGCATTCCCATGTGAGAAAATATTTTTAGCCAAATGATTGAATCTACTTCCCTTACTAATGCAGATTTTTCCTGCACTTTAATAGACTTGTGTGTGCCGCTGGCCAGTTTCACACTTTACTTCAGTATTGGATTGCTCATGTTGTAATTTGCCTCGAGTGCCAGTGGTTATTGCCAGAGCAGGTATCTGCATTAAAAACTACATTTTCATTAGGCTTTCAGTCTCAACACATCCTGTTCATGAAGGAAAACAAGACGCAACAAACACTGAAGTGTTCAATAAACAAACCAAATATATCCATAGGCTTCACGGCTCCAACCACGAGACTCCACTCTGCGTGATGCGGGGTTAAACAGGATCAATGATTATACTATTCATCAAAGATAAACTGATGAGCAGCTAACGGTAACTGTGCAATTAATGAAATTATCATGAAAACAGAAATAAAGAGACAGTAGGTCCAAATCTAAAGGAAAATTGCAGCTAGTTGATAATAATTAAAAACAATAATGGAAGGTAAAGTCCAGTTTGTTCCACTTTGGAGTAAGCTGTTGGGGGAAGAATCAGTTTTGTGCTGTGTGTTTCCTTGACTGATGAAGCCTTCTGGATGGAAGGTGAAACGTTCCAGCACAAAAAAGAAACTGTCCAGATGACCTGACTGAATAATGTTGGAATAATGGAAGGTATTAAAAAGTTTGTCAAGCAATTATTACTAGATTTTGACAAGTGGTACAGGACATACAACTTGATAAGTACTTAGAGAAAAGAATACCTATGGATTCGGAGAGTAAACAAATTATTACTTACTAGGTTGTATTACTAGATGCCATTACTAGATTGCAGAATGGGATGAAGATCTTTCAGTTCTCAGGCTCCTCTCTTGTGACACCAACTTCCAGTTTCTGTCCGTGAGGCTGACACATTGTCCAGTTTTAAGACTGGACTTAAGTCTTTCCTTTTTGATAAATCCTATAGTTAGGGTTCGCTTGAGTTTCCTGAGCTATTACTTAGTTGTGCTGCTATAGGCTTAGACTGCTGGGGGACAAACTGACCACACCCGTCTCTGTTCTAGAACTGTGCTGCTCAAGGTGGCTGCATGTTGGAGTAGCTGTTGCTTTCATTCTGGAATATTGCTTTTGAAAACTTTATTTCCTTTTTTTCTGGATGTAAATGGCTTTTTTTGGATGATAACTTCTTCTTGTGTTGGATGCTGTGCAGCTTCATGGATTTCTACCGAAACTTTTTTTTATGTTTGGACATTTGTTATGAAGCGTAACCATGGCAACAAGGTGGTTTTTACAACCGGGAGCAGCTGATTAATATCTCAAAGTTCAAATACTATCTCAAATACAACCCCAAATCCCAAATGAGTTGTAAAGGAGGTGCCGTGGATGCATCTCCGTCTACCTGGCAGAGGTGCTTGAGTGACCGACTGCTGAGATCCTTGGAGCTAGCAGGAAACATGGCTCATGACAACAAGAAGACCAGGATCATCCCCAACACCTGCAGCTGGCTGTCCGCAATGATGAGGAGCTCAAAAGGCTGCTGAGACGAGTGGCCACCACTCAGGGAGAGTTCTGCCCAACATTCAGGTGGTCCTGCTGCCCAGGACCAAGAGGCCTGCTGGGTCCTGGTGGATGGATCAACATCTGCAGCCAGTTTTTTAAAGATCTGCTGCAGGACGGACTGCTGCACTGCCCACAGCCATCATCAACTATAACAAGCCTTAATGAAACCAGGATGATGAGTTACAACATTTGATTACCCTTTGGGATTAATAAAGTATTTTAAATTGAATTTCCTCACTCTGCTGCTGTCTTTACTTGCTCTACTTTACCAGTTTGTATTTGTAATTACTTCTACCTTAATGTGTTTTTTGTCTTTCGTCCAATAGAAAGCCCACCTGGACCTGTCATTCTGTCTGTTTCTACTTCCTGTCCTCTCAAACCTCAGCCGGTCGAAGCAGGTGGCCGCTCGTCCTGAGCCTGGTTCTGCTGGAGGCTTCTTCCTGTTAAATGGAGTTTTTCCTTTCCACTGTCTCCTTTGTGCTTGTGCAGGATGGGAGACTGTGATGAAGTGACGATTCAACACAATCTGCTGATTCTTTAGAGGGAGAACTTTTACTAAATGGCTTTTTTATGTATGTGAATGTTTTTGCACAGCGCCCCGAGACGACTTCTGTTGTGAGTTGTAGCTGTAGAAATAAACTGAATTAAACTGTAAAGCTTCTCATTTAATATTGTTTTAATAATCAGTCTGTACATCTTAACTTCTTGACTCTATTGGTAACACTGAAAGGTAAAGTGTTCAATATTAGATGGTAAAATAAACCAACATGAATGAAACATTTTTATGAAGTTAAATGCCTTAAAAAATATATCTGATAAAGAATGGATGGATGGATGGATGGATGGATGGATGGATGGATGGATGGATGGATGGATATCCAATAAAAGTTAAAAAACACTGCACTCTTGAGATCAAATAAAAGTGCTGGTTTGTAGATGCTGCTGCTCTTTAAGGTAGCTCTGCTGCTCTTCTGGTGGAACATTTGATGCTGGATTTGAAGAGTTTCTCATCTTCCACAGCACCTGTAATATAAAACACCACAGTGGGCACAGCAGAGCTGCACAGTATAATGAACATGTGTAATCATTGCAATATCAGTGAGCGCAATACTGGAAAGATTATCACAGAAGAAAATCTGGATGTAAATCTGTATTTGACAACCAGATGGACTTCTATCTGATAAGACGTGAGAAGAATGTATGCTTATTCTAATGACATCATTGTAATATTTAATAATATTACAATTGCATGTTTTGCTAGTATTATATAGCCCTGCAAGACAAATGTTTGTGTGCTTGTAAAACAGTTATGGTAGAAGTAACTGTAGCAATTGCTAAGATAAACTAAATATCTTTTTCAAGCCATACAATTTTTAATTAGCGGTATTTGTACAATAGTAGTCTGACAGGATGCTGGTATTGATTATGATATACTGCAAAAAAATAGTGTTTTGTATTGTTGTTTTGAAAGATTTCAAAACTGAATTTAAACATATTTCTAAACAAAACTTTTCATTGTCTAAAGAAACTAGTATATTGCTGGAAATCGATGGAATGAAAAGTCTAGACCTGTTTTGCAGATAATTATCGGCATTTCCCACATGGCAGTGATGAGGCTGATTCCTCGCCAAGAGTTGGACACCTCTCCAATTAAAAAAATAAACCAGCAGGAGGTTACTTTCAATAATACCTGAAGTAATCAAAATGCATAGCCCACTATCAGTTTCCTCTTCCTAAGGACTCTCAACCATAAAATTAAATTTAGTATAATTAGGACTGCAGCAATGCTGATGGATGCAGAGTGAAACACAGAACCGCTAGTTTTGCCTTGAATTTTGGCAGCCTTTCCAACTATCAGTCCTACTCGTGCTCTCCTCTTCTACGTGCACCCTTTATGACCACGCTCTGCTGACAGCTGTCCCTGTGTCAATATGAATGCCTGTCAGGAGAGATTATACATCACATGAATCGAGGCAGATAATGAGCAAGAGGGAAGGGCACTTTTTAACACCCCCTCGTGTGCAACACTTGACACCAGCCAAGCTAATTAAGCAGATGCTATAATGCAGTAATCGGAACCACGGAAGAGGCTGGAGAATTCACAAACTTGAGCCATAACAGCACAACATTTGCTGCTCAAGAACTTCTCCGCCAACACAAGCAGATGTGAACACCAAATTGGATCAAATGTGTGTGTGAATACTCGTGAGTGTGCAGGGGGGGTCATGTTTTTGATTCTTAATGAGGCCATTATTAAAAAAAAAAAAAGTTTTGTGCAACTTACTTCATTGTACATGTGTGAATTCTGGACACAAATACATAAAACATTTACATGATAAAAACCAAATGAAAACTGCATGCATCTTTGGAAACACACTTCTCTGAAACCTCATCCGAGTAAAGTGAGAGACAGTGTTACCTGGTGATATTTTTCCTCATTATTTTTCAGGAAAATGAGTAATCAGGCATATTGCATCGAGCCTGATTGTTTCCCTCTGTAAATCAGTCCAGGAATTGCAATTAAAATGTTCTTTTATGTGGTATAATTGATGTCGGCCTAATCCTTTATTTGCACACCTGCCAGTGAGTCTGAATTTTTAATGAATTTCTAATTAATGCTCTTTGCACACCTCATTTATGTGTTAGTGAATTATATTGTTATTCTGTGTCCTGCTGGTATGAAAGCACCTACAGAATGTCACACCTGGGCTGAAATATGATTTTTTTTTAAAGGCAGGACACTGCAGTGAATGGTAACGGGGTAATAATAAGTAATGGCCGTTCAACATTTTAAAGGCCTTTGCTATCCTCCTGACAGCACAATTATTCATACATAAGTTAATTTGAAGAGTGGGAGGCTGAGGCTCAAGAGTTAGAGCTGTCATTTGCTAATCATCTGATTTAAAGTCTGACATTTGACACCGTTAAAGTGGAAGATGGTATGTGATGGAGCTATATTCTTAATTTGTTTTATTTAAAAAAACTACTATATAAAGGTATGACTTTGTAAACATGGCTTTAAAAAGCTTTAAGTATTCAACTAGACTGGAAAATGTGGTATAATTTCATGACATGTATTCATATTTGTGAGGGTTGTCTTTACATTGTTGCCCTTTGAGATTGTTGAAATGGATCTGAGGCTCTGAGCACCTGCAGTTTTTAGCACATTTGAGCTTCAAGCATTGATTATATGTTCAAGCTCTGCATTATGGTATATTGGAAAAAGAAATGCGCTTTGGTTTTGTAAAATAGACATCCTAGTAACATGTGATATTACTGTTCCAAAGAAAAAATGATCTCTAATAACAATATCCAGATTTGTGTATTTTATTATTGTTACTAAGCAGAAACAAACAAAAATCAATAATGCATTTTTCTTTTGAGCAAATGCTACCACTAAAAAAACATTCAGGTCAAAATTGTACTTGTTTCTTCAATAACAGTTTTATCTGAGCTTTGCTTGTTTTGTTGTTGCTGCAAAGTATAAAATGTTTGGATGACACGGTCTCATGTTCACGTTTAGTTCTTACCTTAAACCCTCTCACGAACGCCTTTTGCAGAATTGTCTTTGGTCACACGAGTCCTCCATGAGCCATGACGTCAATCTTTCCTCATGCACACCAGTTGTTCAAGTTCTACGACAGGACTACTCAACTGGTGGCCCATGGGCCACTTTCGACCCGCAGGTGGCTTCAGTCTGGCCCACTAATGAGTTCATTATCATTTTATTTTTGGGTGGGGGGGGGGGGGGGTCTGGGTTCTGTTTATTGCATTTATGATTCAATGCAACAAAACAAACACATTTAAAGGTCGTTGTAATACTTGGTTTATTTACAGAATTACTTTAATTGCTGGATGTCGGGCCCCTGAGCTGCTGGCTCTCAGAAACTGTGCCCCCCACCCTGCTTTATGATTACCTTGCTTGGTGGCTCAGAGGTGCAATGACAACAGGTTGACTTCAAAGGCCCATGGCATGATTCCCACCAACACTGAACAAAAGCATTTCAGATCTGACTTTAAAATGTTTCGTTGGGGTCGTCGGTTGATCGACTGTCTCATGTAAGAAACCCAGCAGTAAAATGTGAGCACAGGCCTCCACGGTCAAAACTGGTTTCTGCTGGTTTCAAAACAACTGATAATTATTTCCAGTTGATTTCTTCATCAGGTACATGCCGTAGTTTCTTCATGTGCACGAGCAGCAACACACACCGCTCTTGACCTTCGGGGTGCGTTTACACTTTTTGTCTTGTGAAAGTAGAAACCGTTTCTTTGAACTAACTGTAATGTACCGGTAGTTACAGTTTAGGATTCTTTATTTTTTCATTTATGGATTTTGTCTAAAAACATAATCTGGGTTAAACTTTCTAAGCGAGATCACTGCATTAGGGGTTTTAAAAGTACCACAGTAACATCTTACTTTTATCAGATCAAGGGTTAATTTATCCAACTAGATATAATGCGCCAACTCACTGAAGTGTATTATTATCACTTGACAGATAAGATAATTATTTGACAGTGCATTGGATCCTGGTGTGATTATCAGAAATAACCTCATCAGACTAACAGACACTGTCATGCATCTCTATTAACGAAATCCTCTGGGAAAAGTACCTTTAAATACAGCCCCGTGCTTCTGCCGCTGATGAGTTTCAGTGAGCTCAAACTCAACGAGCATTTATTTTCTCTAATTTATTTGCTGTTGCATTTCATTTCCAGGCCAATTCACCCTGATAATCAGTTTGCAATTAGTGAAGCATGACTCACGGAGAGTAGCTCATGCTTATCTCACTTCCATGACACCTGCATGTTCACAGCAGCACAGTTTGGAGAATCACTCTTTTATTCCAAATAAAATCTGACTGGGTTCGTTTCAAACAGTGTTTCCTTCTCCATCAGAGACTGACGAAAAAGTTACAAAACTTGTTTCGTCATGATTTAAACAGAATTTTAAATAGAATGTCTTATAAGCTTTTTTATCAGATTGTATTTCTTTGATATTAGTATATCAAAACAAAATTTCAACAGCTTTGGCTCCAGTAACGAGGGGAAAAATAAACTCACTATGAACATTTAAGAATCTTTAATTCACACTAGTAATAAAATTGCAATACATTTCATAAAATAAATGTTCCAGTTTATATATACAGAGAAAACAGACTGTACATACCCTCCAGTGAACCATTTCTAAAAGAATGAAAGAAAAAAAAATGAAACAAATTTCACAAAAACATACAAGCAATACAGTGCTCAGCTTAGCAGGCACAACTGTACATCAAAATTTGTAACTGCTCAGTGTTTGGGGAGGTGTGTGTGTGTGTGTGTGTGTGTGTGGGGGTGGGTGGAAGGGGCAAAAAGTAGAACATTTACAATAGAGTCCTTAGGGACTGATAAAGGGGTCTTAAAAAGTATTGCAGGCAAGCAGACGGACGCTTGTCTTGTTCCAAGTGCAGCACAACATCCATCTAGAGTGAAGTGTAGAGTCGATTGTTGCTGCCTCGAGGTTCCAACTATTGAACCTGCGTTTCAAAGCTCCCATTCAGCTGGCCCTCCTCATAGTCCATTTGACACAAAATCATGTTATTTTTTAGGAAAAACTTGTCCCCCACGCAAAACCTGTTGGAAGACAAAAACAGAAGACGGTTGTAGTGAACACGAAGCGTGCTACTGCCGGCATCAAGACAAAGACACGTGTGTTGGAGTGTTTGGCTCAAGCAGTGAAAATGTTAACTTGTTGGTTTCAAAGTTAACATCGGGGTGGCTGCATGTTCAATTCAATTCAAAAATACTTTATTAATCTCAGAGGGAAATTAAATGTTGTGGTTACTCATCATCCTGGTTTCATTAAAGAGTTGTTCTAGACGCTGATGGCTGTGGGCAGGAAGGATCTCTTGTAGCGTTGCAGCGGATCTGAAGAAGCCTCTGACTGAAGACACTCTGTTGTATGACAGTCTGATGAAGAGGATGCTGAGGGTTGTCTATAATGTTCTTCATTTTATGAAGAATCCTTCTTTGAACAATCATCTCCAAAGGTTCTAGAGGAGTCCCCAGAACTGAGCCAGCCTTCTTTGTGAGCTTGTTGATCTTTTTGAAGTCACTTGCTCTGGTGCTGCTCCCCCAGCAGATGATGGCAGAAGAGACAGCGCTCTCTACAACAGACTTATAGAAGATATGCAGCATCTTGCTGCAAACACTGAAGGACTTCAGCTTCCTCAAGAAGTACAGTCTGCTCTGTCCCTTCTTGTAGATGCTTCACTGTTGCATCTCCAGTCCAGTCTGATGTCCAGGTGAACCCCAAGGTATTTATACTTCTCCACCACCTCCACTTCTTCTCCCATGATGGAAATAGGGTAGGACCTGCTCCTGTTTCTCCTGGAATCTACAATCATCTCCTTTGTTTTGTTCACATTCAAGATGAGATGATTGTTTCCACACCATGCCACAAAGCGGTCCACCAGTTCCCTGTACTCAGCTTCTTGTCCACCTCTGATCCACCCGACCACTGCAGAGTCATCTGAATATTTCTGCAGATGACAGGAGTCTGTTTTGTACTGGAAATCTGAGGTGTACAGAGTGAAAAGAAATGGTGAGAGTACAGTCCCCTGTGGTGCTCCTGAGCTACGGACCACCTGGTTAGACACACAACACTTCAGTCTCACAAACTGTGGTCTGTCCGTCAGATAGTCTTTGATCCAGGTGATGGTTGAGGCCTCCATCTGAGTCTTCTGGAGTTTCTGACAAAGCAGATCAGGCTGGATTGTGTTAAACTGGAGAAATCCAAGAACATGACTCTCACAGTGCTGTCTGCCTTTTCTAGATGACAGTTGAAGTTGGAGCAGCTCTGTTACTTTCATTCTGAGTTATTACTTTTGAAAACTTTAATTCCTCTTTTTTCTGGCTGTAAATAACTTTTCAGATGATTACTTCCTCTGGTATCAGATGCTGTGCAGCTGGAAGGATTTTTACTGAAACCTTTTTACTTTTGCACATTTGTTATTATGCGTAACCATGGCAACAACCAGGAGCAGCTGATCAACATCTCAAAAGCTCAAATACCTCAACTACAGCCCCAAATCCCAAATGAGTTGAAAAGGAGGCATCGTGGATGAATCCCCATCAACCTGACATCGGTGCTCGAGTATATGACCGCCGAGATCCTGGAGCTGGTGGGAATCTCCGCTTGTGACAACGGGAGAACCGGGATCATCCCCCGGCACCTTCAGCTCTCTGTCCGTGGTGACGAGGAGCTCGGCAGACTGCTGGGAGCAGCAACCATCGCTCAGAGAGGAATTCTGCCCAGCATTCGGTCAGTCTTGCTGCCCAGGAGGACGCAGAGGCCCGTCGGATCTGACAGTAAGCTGGATTGGGGTGGATGGATCGGTATCTGTGACCAAATTCTTCAGATTTGCTGCAGGAGCTCCTTCCTGCCCACAGCTATCATCTATAACAACTCTTCAATGAAACCAGGATGATGAGCTAAGACAACACTTAATTTTCCTTTGGGATTAATAAAGAATCTTTGAAGTGAATTGAATTGATGGTTCAATTTGATTATCCACCTTTGGTTTGAGACATTTTTCATTCTGCACATCAGGACTTCTGTTGTCAGATTCACAGCCCATTTTGAAGGCTTCAAATGAAACGAGATTAAATCCCAAGTGAAAGCAAACAAACAAGCGCTGGCACAGGTCAACTCTCTTTGGTCAAACGAATGGGAGTCTCCAAGGAAACTGCCACGGGGTTAGCTTTTCAGAAGCCACTTTGGCTGCAATGTTCAAAATCATTTTTCCTCTAAAGTCTCAGAGTCAATTGAAGAGGGGGAAATAACACAGACTGATGATCCCCTCGATGCTGCTGTTTGTTGGTGTGACTCTGGATACAGCTCCGTAATGTGACTGGACGAAAGTGACGATAAGAACATGACTGAAAATAGCTTGGCTTCAGTAATACGCCAGGCTGGTAACACGGTAAATAAAGCTGGTAACAGTCGCAGCCAGGCCGATACTGTGCCAGATGAGGCCTGGCTTTGTGTCTGCCAGCTGAGTCGAGAGGCTGCAGTCATAATTCCCCTACAGCAGGTGTTCACTATGGTAACTGAATCTGGCCTGCAGAAGGTTAATAGGCTTGCGCTGTGTGGAGGAACAGGGTCACAGAACCCCTGACAAGCATGCAAAGGCCTTGCAGACTGGTGTCATTACTGACAATATAGTAATAGAAAAAGCAATATTTGGGTATGTCATATTCTATGTACATCAAACCAATTCCATAACCTTTTCCCTTTTGGAGACGCCATGTTTGCGCTGATCTTTTTTCTCCTCTTTATGCTGCGAGAAGCTTCTGGAGAGCTTCTCTTCTGCAGCTTTTGTAGCTCACATAAGAACAAGAGCTAATTTTACATCCCGCTAGCTGTAAAGATTTACATATCTAGCCACAAACAAAGACAGACTGCTGGCACTATGTCGCAGTGGAAATAATTAGCAGAGTTTTACAAATACAGAACAGCACAACGAGACAACCAAGTTTGCAAGATGTGGTCTCCTATAATGTAATTAACCAGAAAACCTCATTTCCAGACAAAAACACCTTCTAATATTTAGGCTATCAAGCTTCATTCAGGATTTGTTAATGGCAGTGTTGTTGTGCAGTTACGGTTCCCATTCTTACCTCTGGTTACAAAGCTGACAGGCAAAACAGTCCAAATGGTAAACATTATCTCTGGCTCTCATCACCATTTCAAAGGCTGGGATCAGTTTACTGCAGGCTGCACAGTTCCCTGTTGTACCAAAGAGCCTGAATGACAGAGAGAAGAGACAGAGATTAGACCACCGTTTTCTCTTTCACATTTGTGTCACGAGAAACTAACAAAAATGTGTAGAAACAGTAACGATCGAAACACAAGACAGGGTGAAAGATGCAGAAGGGGACTAAAAAATATATATTTTGTTTTTATGGCCTTTTTATAGTCTTGTGCATGCGGATTTACTTTTCTGTAGTGTTAGCAAAATATCTGAAAACCCAAAAGACTGATTTTAATTATTATTAATCTTTATTTAACCAGGCAAATCCCACTGATCTCTTTTGCAAGGGAGGCAACCAGAGAAAACCAATGCAAGCAAGAGAAGAACATTCAAACTCCACACAGAACAACCCCAGGTCCAACCGGGGATTGAACCCAGGACCTTCTTGCTGTGAGGCAACAGTGCTAACCACTGACCCATCGTGCTGCCAATGAAAATGAAACTCTTAGAAATTAATTACTGGATGCACTGCTACGACTCAATAACTTAAAGTCAACTTCATTCTTGATAGCTGCCACAGCTAGATGATTAAAAATAGTATTTTTCAGCCTGTAAGTCAAGATTTTTTTGTTGTTGCATAATTTGCATGCTCTGTGACTTGTATGCCGAAGCAATGCATTTATGGATTTTTTCCCATATTGATAACTACATTTTTGGCTGAGATATGATCGTTTTCATTCATTCGGACTGAAAATATTGAACACTACCATTTTCAGCCGCTACATGGCACTCGCGTAATATGGCATGCCATTGTGTCATGTAATAGGTAAAAATGGCTGTTAATGACACCATCTTCTTGCCATAGCCTGCCACCTTCGTCCAACTCGCCTGGAGCGACCGTCAAATCAGCTTCATTTCGCTGCACCGCCGCGGTGAAATGCAGCTGATTTGACCATCGAAGTGCATTTATTAAGGAAAAGTTCAACTGAGACACATTTCCTGTAATTTCGAGAAAACGAACAGTTGTTTTTAAGTGTTAATCTTGTTAAATTCTTGGGAAAGTCCTCCCATGCACGCCCCAGCGGCCACCATTTGGTAGTTAATTGATTTTTGGCACAACGCCGGCCCACATTTCTAGGTTGTCAGCGGTGACGCATAATAGATGCGATGTATACGGCGAAGTGATTTATTTATGGATTGTTCAACCTTATTAGACATATTTGGACTGATGTGACTTATACGGCGGTGCAACGTGTACAGCGGAAAATACAGTACCTAAAGATTTAGTGGATAAAAACCATTCTTAGCACAATCTGTGAGTGCTAACAGAACTTGGAAGTTCTCAACATATTGCCTGAAATTGTGCTTAAAATTGTTTACAAGGTTTGACCAAAATGCCAGTTTGTTAATAATTAAGTTATTTTAGTTTAAAGCTGTGTAATGAAAGGCTGTGGGTGATGTGCGTTTCTTCAAGGAGCAATATTAGGCCTGTAACCAGAGATCTCTATAAATGACTTATGATCTAAAATACTGTATATAAATCACAAGGTTTAAATCTTGTGAAAATTTTACCACGTACGCTGTAAAACATTGGTAGAGTTGAAAGTTTCCATTGAAAACATCTAGAAATGATTTATAGGTGGCCATTATTTCAAAATGATTTCTGCTGCAAGTGTTTGGGCTCAGATCCATTCTTTCTGCCTCCATCTTCCCGTTCCACGCAGAGAAAAACCTTAGGTAGAGACGACAGCTGTAGCGCCGAAGAGTAAACTGAATGTTTTAGTGTGAACAGAATCAAATCACTGCAGCCTGTTTAGGTTTATTAGATAGGAGGAAAATGATACCAGTCATAAACATGAAAAAGAGCCACTGGGTAATATTTCTTCTTCCCTCAGAGCAAAGGAACCTCAAATGCATCTCCCAGTCAGATTAACATTTTCATTTTCCACGCGCCTGCCCCTATGTTTAAATTGGAGATTTTGGAGCACAGCTAGATTTATATATTCTGCAGCAGGACTGTTTCGCAGCTTTGCCAGGGAGGATAAGACAACAGCAGATTGTCATTCCAGTTGTATGTTTAACACTTTCCCCCAAACTTGTAGAGCTCAGACAGACGAGTCTGAGTGTTGATACTCTGCCGAGTTTTTGCTTGTCCCATTCAGTTACTTTCACCTTGTTAGGGAAAATGTATATCCAGCAGCTCTGCTCCTAATTAGGGGCCACTGCCCCCGAGGAGCAGCCGAGACAGAAACAGAGAGAGAAAGGTTGTTATGTTCCATCAGACGGATTCACAGAGTGTTAAACTGAGACACTGTTACAATTGGTTAGTGCTTCAGTAAAAAATAAAAACCTCCATGTTCTCATACAGCAGGCATCTGCCACCCACAGGGTGCTCTGCAACACCAAGAATGTGTTTTTCTTCAGAGATGCACAAAATCTTTCGCTTAGTCAGACATCTCAAAAGAATTCTCAGCATTCGTATTGATCCAAAAACATACCCAACACTAGAGCTACACGGAATGACCTTGTTATCTTTCAGCATTTGGAAGAGACGAGCGTGAGCAAAAAACACACATTTAAAAAAAAAAACTACAGAGTTTTTCTTTATTTTTTTCTAAAAGGAAGGTTTGTTTTCTCTTTTTGTTTCTTAATATTTATAAATGAATTCACACATTTCCCTTTTTTATTCAACACAGCTCTGTTTCATCCTCCAGCCCGTTCACCCCAGTAAAGTTATAATTTTCTGTTTGAAACTCCTCCAGCAGTGAGTTAAACCTAAACCATTATGAATTAACAAACAAAACTACTATTAATTGTAATAAAGTGGCTACTCAGAAAAATCTGTATAAAGGTATCAAATAGAAATGTAGAATAACTGGAAACTTCCAAGGTCTTGCTGAAACTAGAAAATAACGTTTGTGAAGGATGATACTTAAATGATGGGACAAATATGTCTCTTTGAGTTTTGTTTTTTTTAAATTACTTTTACAATGATGTTCAAAACAACGATCAGAACGAGCACAATCTAGCAATTAATCACACATTGACTTTTAGGAAAGATTTAAATAATTAATGAGAGAAGATGATGCGTCTTGTTAGTGGTGTTGCACTTTATGGCATTTCCTTATTGGCCTAATGTTTTTAATATTATTGTCTCTACAGGACTCAGTGTTTCCTTTGAATGTCCTTTGAGACCATTTAGTTTTTATTGTTAGTGCACTTCTTACTAAAAGTATAAGTGCCAAGACGAAGTGGTGGTAATAAACGAACCTTCACCTGTTGAAAGGTTATGTAACCATGATTCAAGCCTACATGCACAACAATGATGGAAGTACAGGCGCCCAGAAGGTTCCTTGTCAGTAGGCGTGGCCTGAATACAAGCAGCGGTTCGGTGTATAGCAGCCGATGTTTCCTCTCCTGTGGCATGTTGGCTGTAAGAGATCCAACGGGTCTGACTGGGTCGTGGTGATGTCAAATCCGAGTCCACACAGTTTTGATTGGGGGGAAATTTGGGGACCTGGCGGGCCATGGTCCCAGGAAGTCCTAGTAAAGCTGCCTAATGTGTCTACAAGGCATCCTGTGTCTGGTGAGTTTCAGCGTAGCTTTAACTGACTGTCAGATGCTCTGGCAACTGCCTGATAACACTATACATCTACACTTGTGTTCCACACATTGCCCTGTGGTGCTTGTTCTAGATGTGCCAATCAATCACTCAATCAATAATCAAATTATTTACATCACCAGTCTGCATTTGCACCAAACAACATCCAAACTCAACTCCAGTTTTTGGGTGACATTTTTTCAGGATTATTTATTTTAATGTCCCTCGACTTCTGAATGACGCTGAGACCATATGTATAAACATTTTTTATTTTTTTATAAGAGCTTGCTCATTCTAGAAGCTATAATGTGCTGCGGTGGGTCACCCACGGTGAAGTCCTTTTCTCTCTTCAGAGGTAAAACGGCCCTAGGAGAACCTACGGAGAGCTGGTCACCTATACAGACTGTTATTCACGCACTTAAAACACCTTGACGGATTATTTTAATCCATCTCTATCACATCCTGTGGAGCTGCAGACACGGTGCTCACTTTGTACATTCAGCTTGTGAACACACCTGGTGGGGAAGTCCAGCTTGCTGCTGGTGTCAATTCTACCTTCAGAGAAAGCAGCAGGACACTTTTTTTGTCCAGTTGTCACCTTGCAGCTGCATATACCGTTCAAAACGCTTAATAGTTTCATTGTTGGCAGTAAAAGAAGTATTGGTGACCATACATTTCCAACCTTTAAGGTGCAGAACCTGGTTAACATTTATTTCTAAACCTCCAACCTCAGCTGGATGCCGTTGAGGAACCAGAAGTATTCTGCATTAAGTTCTGCACAGCACGGTCCACGGTCTCTAAAATCATCCTCGTTGCTTCACTGTCTTAAAGCACATAGCTGCTGACTTGTTTCACTGATCACTTTATTGTTTCCTGATTTTAAAATCGTACGCATAAGTCTGGAACACAGCTCCAAAAGTTCTGTAAGAACGTGTCCTGGATGGGGTTGTGTCCCACTTATCTTCACCAGCTGATGTGCATGACTTATATACAGTATATGGCATGACATCTTTTTATAAATGTTTTTTTTAAAGCTCTGAATATATTATGAGACACTTAATAAGCTTCATTCTATAATCAATGGTCTTTTAAATAACAGACTGCACACTGTTTTTGAAAATGATTCATTAAAAAAACATTTTAGTGCTTCTTTTTATTAATGTCTGTGTTCTGACATGTTTTGTTTTAGGAGAGCAGCAGTTGATTTCTCCAGTCATTTGAATTCATTAATTAAATAAATTAATAGAAAACCAGGCAGTAAAAACAGAACTACATTTTAAGCAAGCTATCTGTTATTTTGGATTAATATCTCTTTGGTTCAGATGTTTAAGAAGAAGCCACTCAAACCAGTTTTTGAGCCAGAATTGACAACTTTTGTTCATTTTTCATTCACTTCTAATTCCTGCACATATGAATAAATAAACACGTAACACACATATTCATTGTTCGTTGTTGTAATTTTGCAGTCTCAGGTAGAATTTGCACTAAGATGGCAGGTCATCACTACTTTTTGTTCCCTCGCTCGCTCTCGAGCAAGACGGACACTTTCCTTCCCTCTCCCGTCCTCCTCCTGCTCTTTCGCTCTCTGTCCTGTGTATCAGAGCTCCTATTACTCATCTTCTGAAACGTAAAATTACTGTCATGGATCTGGTCAGCTGGACTTTCAATGCAATTGATAAATTTTTTTCAACCAAGTAACAGGGTCCTGGAGAGCCCTCATGTCCCGCTGAGACACACGTGGCAGGATACGTCATGGATCCGTGGGGGGGATTGGAAGTTGATGTGCCTTTCCATGTTGTCTCAGAAGGACGTCAACGAGGTTTATAGTATTGGAACCATGATAGCAGGGTTTCTGCTTTTTGGCACCGTCAGATACCTACTGTATGTTATCGGCTATTAAAGAAGACGCAGCAGCAGTTTCAGCCATGGCAAAGCTGCCGACCCTGTGGGGAGGTTTGGTTCATGCTTTGAGCACTCAAAATCAGCTGATTTACGAGTTCATCTGTAAGATGGAATCGATTTGTGAGAATCACAGGCCACTTGTGGCTTCTGAGACTCGCCAGCGTGTTGTGGACGACCTTGGAGGGAGCTAGTAAGCACAGACCAGTGGAAAGCCCACAAATTTGGCCATTTTGGATCAAAAGCACCAGCAGAGCTCAAGGCTGATGAGAAATGACAGTCTGCCTGACTGCTGGCAGAGTTTTTGACGTCTTAAATCGTGTCCTGACAAGGACAAGGTGTGAAGAGATCTTTTTTTGTAATATCACCGTCCTTTCCTCATGGCCTTTTTCTATCTAAAGAATAGGGGGCACGCTCTTGGGAGCAGCATCAACGTGCACTCCGTCCATCTTTCAGACGACTGTACGAACATAATCTCAGTGTACTGTACTATGGTGCAATGATAATAAAGCTTATTCTGATTCTTCTGATTCTGATTCTGCAGCTTCGATTTAATTTTATGTGCAGTTCATGGTTTGGAAACATTGTCCTATTTAGCTTTTGGACTAGTTTCTTCACTTTTGTTGGCTTGTTTCAAAGCATAGAAATAATATAATTTCTTATTCAACATGAATTATATGGCAACATGTCTCCGTGCCTGCTTGCTTCACCAGAACAACTCATTGAAAGAGTTTTTGTTTAGTAGCTAAATATGTAAGTGTGTGTGCTGATGTGGATATAGTGATCAGAGTTAGACAGCGGCTCTCCTTCGTCTGTTATTGTCTTATTACTATGGGTCTTAAATGGAATGAGGGCCTTTTCTTGGTCCTTTCAACTTGCTGCTTTGTTAACTTCAAACCCTTAAAGCTCCTGCAGTGTATCTGCTGCTTCTCTCTGCTGCTTCGCTCAGTTTGGACTGCAGCTCTTGAAGTTTTCTACCTGTTCTCTGCGCTCTTTGAGACATCCCAGCCTGTGAAGGTTTCTTCTTCTTCAGATTTCATAGGAGGGAAAGCTGGTAATGCATGCAGCGCATGTTCTGACCTTCCCCAACCGTTGTGTCATTTGAAAGTGTAAACCTTCCTCTTTTCATCTGTCTTATCCTAAAAAAAGAGCAACTGTTCCACTTCCTAACAGAGTGAGAAAAGGACACATTTGAAAACCATCCTCACCCCGATCATCCCACCTCTATTTGATTAGTTTGTGAGGAGCTTATAATATTCTTTATCTTCAGCACGTTTTCGTCTTACAGTTAATTATGCTCCATTTTGATAAGTTGATGACTATTATGTCATCTCCAGCACAAATGAAAGACAGGACATGAAAGATTTGATATCAGTCTTCAAATCCTGATTATCGCACAATAACTACGTCGGTCCAGAACAAGAGAGCATAATTAATTAGTTATTCTGATGGAAGACTTTGCTTAAAAAATAAAATCTCTTGGAACGTGCGTGTTGCTTGTAGGTTGGAACTGAACTTTCTTCTTGGCGTTTGTTTATGAAGGGAAGGAAAAGCAGCAGAGGTGTGTGCAGACATTTCCTTCTGAGCTGCTAATGCTACTGGAGGACAATCGCAGATGGAGCTCCTATAAAAATGTGTGTGAGCATGGCAGGGTTCCAAAGTGTGGGAAATGTGTGTTTGATCCACTGCTCGTCTTTAATGAAGTGCAGGAGGCTAAGTCCGTGCACAAATTCAACTTCATTACTGCAGGTGAGGCCGGGTTCTGTCTTGCCCTCAGAAAAGAGGCACTGTAAAGACAACTGGAGCCGGTTGGACGCTGCATCACCTACTTTCAAATGCTCTGGTCTTTTGAACTGCCTCTTCTCTCTGTACGCAAGGCGAGGTTTTTAATTTGCTCCATAATAGAATTCATCTCAAGCATCTCAGCCCATTAAGTGTTCTGCGTTTGTCGCAGGCTGAAGAGCAGCCGAGCTGGATGGATTTCATTAGACAATCTGGGGCAGCAGAGGCACAGGAAGCTCTTTCCCTCTCCTCTTTTCGTGTGATTCTTGTTTTAGTGTTCCTAACTCTTGATTTCATATGTCACTCTCCTTTTTTCGCCCGCTGCCTGAACTCCACATCTTACTGGTCTAATGTGCGAGAAAGCTTTTCCTTTTCCCTACACTATGCCAGTTAGGCACTTACAGCTTCAGGGTTGGGATTGCCGTCCTTTCAGCTGATGTATTTTACTAAGTGAAACTAAGAGCTTCATCATTTTTGCCTTCTCTTGGTCATTTTCCCATTTATTATAACCTCATCTGTGCCATCTGCCCCTTCTGGGGGCAACATCAGGTCTTAGTGGACCTCTCACTGCATCTTAAAAGCATTAACTGTGGGAAGGGACTGATGGATGGTAATGGCCTATCTCGACGTAACGTCCCTGAGCGCCTCTCAAGTGGGCTGTGAGCTCCTTCCAGGTCAGAAGAAGAGCTAAGATGAAAGTAAAATGTCACTGAAAACCATAGGTGAGCTAGAAAAAATCTTAATGTATTACCTCAGATAAAGACCGAGGCCTTTATTTAATTAACTACACAAGACACCAGCCCGTTATAACAGGCAGGCTTTGACTTCTTATTCTCACTTTCTGCATGATTTGTAATTTTATTCCAGGCCTTAATTTTGTCCGAGGTGCAGATAAACTCTTGTGCCTGTTTTTCAAGTCAACCATTCATTTAAATAGGAAAATCTACAATCAACTGGCAAAGCAGTAACTTCTATTTCTTCTCTAAAATTTGCCTAAAGGATGTTAAGATGTTTATATTCTCACGGTGGATTTTCTAAGAGCAACTGATGCACGAATGAATAAAGTTACAGCAAAATATCACAGATTCCTCAGTGTCCATCAAATTAAAATTCTTTCTGAATGTAAGTGGATAAAACCACTTCTGTTTTCTACCAGGACTTTGTTCTTCTGAAAAGATGTCTTTGGACAATATGGAGCGGCAGATCAGACTCGTCTGAAGTGGACAGTCAGGTCGTTTTCACACCTGATGGTCCGGTAGACTCGGTTTGATCGGGACCAAAATTCAGCACATGTATTTACATGTCAGCTGGTGCGGTTCACTCACACTGCACCGAGTCAGTCGACCTGTTCCCCCGCTCGCCTGTGGTGGCGCTGCACCAAGAACTACTGAAGAACACGACACAAAACTCTGAAAAAGACGCTTCTTCTTCTTCTTCTTGTGAAAATAAAAACAAAAATGGAGTGGCCTCAGATTTTTAGCAGTTTCAGGATTTCTGTTTTGTCATTGTTCAACAATGGACTCAGCATGAGCGGAAGATGAGGAGAAGATCATGGAGAATGTTGTTTTTCACACAAGGCGGCTGACGGCTGAGGTAAGGGAAATGTGTGTTTGTTTTGGTTGTTTTTACCCAGAATGCCCTGCACTGTAGTCCACTTCCTGCTTTTGGAACGGTCAACAGTCCACTTGCACTCACACTGCATTCTAGAGTTCACTTCAACTGAACCGAGACCTAGGTATTTAGGTGGACCAGAGTTCACTTTTTGGTCACATCAGAGTTCGATTGCACATTCACACCTCCCCAAACGAACCGGACTTTCTAGGCAAACGGACTAGAGTTTGTTTAAACAGGGCTGGTATGAAAGCACCCTTACAAACACTTAAAAAAATTAATTAATTAAACATATACAATGATTTTTTCCTGCCTGTCTTGCTTCCTCCCAGCTTTTATGAAAATACCAAAGTGTTTTCTTTAAGGAAAATACTTTAGCTCGTTGGGATTCTTGGTACTGGACTTAAATATTTAGTTTCCTCGAGCTTTTCAAATTAAAACGTTCATCTGATGTGAAGCTAACTAGGAGGCAGCAGGTCGACGGTAACAGTGAGAGAGCTGAAAGGCAAGCAGACACGAAATAAAAGAACACCCTGAAAGAGGGGTGAGGCAGGGACAATGCTGGAAAGAGTTTAGGACGAGAGGGGGGGCGGTTGATGGTGGATGGTGGTGGTGGGGGGACACAGGGCACCGGCATCCCTAAGTCGACCCCTGGGGGATTCCCTCTCAGATAAACGGTGGGGAATGTGACCTAACGCCCAGGAAATGGTCATGTTTAATTTAACAAGCAGATGGCCGGGACATATGACGAGGGAGCGTGCATGTGAGTGTGTGTGCATGTGAGTGTGTGTGCATGTGAGTGTGTGTGCATGTGAGTGTGTTTGGGGGCATTAGTGGTAAAGCAACAATCCTGCCTGCAGGACTGTCGCAGCCTACAGCTCTTCTAATGTTGAGAGGCTTCATGACAGAGGTCCTCGTGTTCACGTAAACAGGGACACGCATGAACAAAGTAACTAACAGCAAAGTTTAATGTCTTTTTTAATCATCAGTGACAAACTAACAGCTAAAAAAGGCTGGTAAATATTGTCCTTCTGGGATATTTAAATATTTATTTGACACAACCCCATAAAAAGACTTAAAATTATTTCATCCATCCATTATCTTCTACCCACTTCTTCCATTTTGGGTCACGTGGTGTCGCCGGTGTCCATTAGTAATCACTGTGTGAAAGACGGGGGACACCCTGGACATGTCTCCAGTCCATCACAGGGACACAGAGACAAACGAGACAACCATTCACTCTCTCTCACCTAGGGACAATTTAGAGTTACCAATCAGACTAACATGCATGTTTTTGGTCTGTGGGAGGAAACTGGAGCACCTGAAGAAAACCCACGCAGCACGGAGAGAACATGCAAACTCCACCCAGGAAGGCCCCTGGACCGGGATTTGAACCAGGGACCTGCCCGCTGAGAGGCAGCGGCTTTACCAGTTGTGCCGCCCTTAAAATTATTTCAACTAAATATTAAAGCCCAAAATATGGAAATAGTGTGATGTAAAATTATACACAGCAACTTTGTGTTAGTTGTTATTACTAAGTTTTTTGTTTTGTTTTATATCAGTTGTATCAAATCATAAAAGTAAATGTTGTTTTGGTTTTCTAGGATATATCCAAGTTTGGCAATTGTTTTTTGTTTGTATAAATAAATAAAAATCTACAGTTTTTAGATGTATTGGGACTTCCATCGTCCAAAAAATACCATTAAAGTTGCATTTAGGAGTGTTAAAAAAAACAACCTGTAATTGTTTTATGAAGAATATTTTTAGTAGATTTACAACTGTAGGAAAAGTTGTGAATATTTTTTTTTAATCCCTGCGTGTGCTCAAAGCTCCAAAAACGTGTTGCCTTGTTGAAGCGGTGAACGGCAACAGATTCATTACGGTTCTGTCGTGATGTCCTAACCACAGTGACAAGTCGTTGCATGAGTTAAAGAGTTTGTTTCCACAGAAGAAATACTTCAAACATTTTATGAATCTACATAAGATGAAAAGAAAACACCTTTCCAGTCCCAGCTTTGGTAAAGGCACGGCTTTTGTGTTTGTTGTGAGTGGAGAAAAATGATTGTGTGTTTTTCTTGCCTCAGGTAGTCCCTGCGACAGAGGATGAGGTTGGCTTTCGTGTACAGGGTGGAGCCCACCTCCCCCAGGCGGCAGTCGCAGCAGGCACATTTGAGACAGTCCTCATGCCAGTATTTGTCCAGGGCCTTGAGCAGGTAGCGGTCTTTAATCTTGCGATTGCAGCCAGCGCACCCCTTCTGTTTCCCTTTGGGCTGGACAGAGAGCATCGGCACACCTGTAGTGATAAGGAGACAAACAGCCACGCGTGATTTACGGCCTGGGAACACGAGTGACTTTTCATGTTCTTCTTTTGATAAGCTGGCTGCTTCTCAAGGCGTCTAAGCCTGGCCTCGCGCACGGCCACAGCACACTGCCTAGCTGCTTCATATGCATTAAAGAAAACGCTCTTCCATGTAGATAGGCAGCCGGGTCACATTGGACTACACCGCACTGACTCGCTTGTTCAAAGAAGAACACGCTGCGTTACAAAAGTTACACGATCACAGGCTGGGGGCGTCAAAGGACGGGCCATGTCATGAATTTCTAAGAACAAAAGACACAATGTGTATTTAGCTTACTGTGGTATTTACAACAAGCTGTGTAGCGTGTTACTTACCTACCATTTCATCAAAACCCATTTCACTCAACTGTCCACAGCTGTAAAAGCTCCTCATGGGCTTTGTTTGGTATAGATTAACATTAACCTTTTAAAAAGCCTCTGACCACAAAAACGTTGCTACCAGGCCCCAGTGAGATATGTTATGGCCTAAGTGCCTTTTAGCATACACTCACTCTGTGTGTATTTCATAAAGGGACACACACAACAGCACAAAAACCTCAGACACACACACACAATGCTCCCCACTCTCCGAGCATTACAGCCTTTCCTCCTTTTACACTTATCTGTACTCATGTGTCTGCAATGAGCGAGCCTAAGTTACCAAACTCGCAAATTGCCCTGCTGTCACGCAGGTCCCCTTTAAGTGCGCCTTTTAGCCTCCTAAAGGACAAATAAAGTCCATTTAATAACTGCACTAAACACTAATAGTCTATGTGTGGCTGACATTTGTGTTTGGACTAAAAGCCCCCCTCAGGCCACTGCTGGTACGGAGGCAGGGGTGCGTAGCTCCCCTCTGTAGCACTAACAGGTCTGCCACAGCTGAAAGCACAAGACAACAGCTCTTAAGACACTCTCTCACATACTGAGCTATTGATCCGTCTAAAAGAACACACAGTGGACGCCACTTGCAACTCTACTTTCCAAACACATTTGTCTCTCTCCTAAGAAAAAAATGAAAGAAAGGGGAAAAATGGGCTGGACATCTGCTCCGCGGGGGGTTAGGCCAACATTTTGTGTGTCTGAGTGGCTGGAAAGACGTATTTGACACATTATACAAAGTTTTATATAAAAATGCACAGATTTTTTTTTTTTTTTAAATTCTGAGCAGTTCAGATACGTTTTTTTTTTATTAATTTCCAACTCTTTGGCAGGAAAATATGCAGCGCAGGAACGGCGTTCTGTGTGTTTAGACCTGCTATTTGGCTTTGCTTTGCTGAGCGATTAAAAAAACAACCTCAGCGGGTAAGAAGGGACCGCTGCTGTCTGTGCTGCTTTTCTCAGCTAGGTTTATTGAGTTTGCTCTCTCCCACAAAAGTCTTACACCACATTTCAGACGAAGTTGTTTCAGAATAGAAACCCCCCTTTGTCTTTTTTTTAACCGTGACGCTCACATACAGGGAAAAGGAACTGTTGTATCCAGATCTGACCTGGAAACTCCATCCATCCTTGCATCAATATTGCTACGAGTGTGATATAATTAGCATTTCCTTTTTTAAAAAGAGGTGAAATAAATGGGAAAGCTTGTTAGTCAAATTTATGGCTCTAGTTTGTATGTCAGAGTAAGTGCTCCGGTGCTGTTGGACAGTCTTATTTCTTTATCAGAAGTAGAAAGGAGAGGCTAATTGGTCTGGTTCTAGTGATGGGAGCCATCAATTAGTGTTCTGCCTGCCCTCCAGCTCCCTCATCTCCCTCCCTCCCCAAAACAGACCCCTTGAAGCTGCCGCATTAGGATCACAAAACCTGCTATAAATACCAATGTTCAGTGTAAATGAAGCTAAAAAGCTTCAAATTCAAGCCACACTGACTTGGGGCGGACTCCTCCACCTGTATTTCATGGCTTGTTAGGGGAGCTCTCTGCAGGTACGCCAGCAGCGCTCGCCTGACAGGTTTCTACAGAACTAAAAACAGTCTTAATGAGGGGAGAGTGTGTGTGTGTGTGTGTGTGGGGGGGGGGGGGGGGTGTACACACATGTGATTCAAAGCTCGTGTTAAGATATAAAAAAAGAAGTTGCTGTAATTCCCTGAAGGATCACAAAAATCTTTAATTTGTCTTTTATGGCTCCTAATTAGTTATTCTACTCCAAATCTTTGCTTTAAATAAGAGAACTAATGAAAAGGTCGTTCCTCCACCTCCTGAGAACCACCCCTAACTGGTTGAGACCTCCACCCGCCACACGCTCCTCGAACAGATTGCTTGTGTTTTACATCACGTTTGAAAAGGACGAAGCTTAACCGATCGTGGAGTCGCTGTGCGCTGCTCATGGGCACCTCCGGATGTTTGAAGCTCTGCACAGCATTCATGATGAAGTGACATCACACTTTACGTCTAATTTGCTCCATGTTTGCAGTTAATCTGACATTTGTTTCTATGTATGCAGGTCCTTTAATCCTAAATGTTGTAGAGATGTTTAAGTTTCTTCTTTGAAGCCATCGTGAAGAGAAGCACAAGTTTGATGTCTTCTACCAAAGCATCTTCTGGAAAACGGTTTGCACAAGCTGTTCCTAAAACCTACCACACAACAACTAAAACCCAGCTGTGACAAAAGGAAAGTGATTGTGTAAAGTAAATGTCTTTTCAATTCTCCTTAACGCCATGAGACATTTCCCTGCACCTGTCACCGCTCCGCAGAACGGTAAAGTAGAACACAACCTCCAATTCTTGGCACCTCCCAGAAAGAAAAGCAGCATTATGAAAGGAAGCAGCAGACTAGGAGGCAGCCTCCACTTAATCCATTCCATTTAACAGATACAAGTGCCGCTGACCTTCCGGTGTCATTTGATGTCACCAAAAGTATGCCTCTCCACATCCCAATTCATCCTTCCAACAAGGGATGCATTTTACCCCTCAAAACTGGAAACACAGCTCTTGTCCTGCCAAATATCCATCCTGAGGGGGGAATTTAATTTGCCATTAGTACTGTGTGTAAAGCCCTGTCCTCTCTCTCTCTCTCTCTCTCTCTTTGAGATTATATCTTTAAAGAATATGTACAGTTAGTTTTGACTCAGCCCGAGCGCTCTGTCGGAGCATGTATTTTCATTATAGATAGCATCCGATTTCTGTTACCCTATTTACGCTTCCATTTTTACAGCTATCAAAACAACCGACTCTGTCCACTAACCTTTTTCATATATACATTGAAGTTTTTAAGGGAAAAGATGTCGTATGGAGCGCCCGTGGAAAGGTCTGGAAACAGAAAAATACAGTTGGAAAAGAACTCGGCCTCTATTTGAGTTCACTGTTTGAATGGTTTGGCTCCTGTATTTTTTTAAAGCATCTAAATGTTTTATTCAGTCAAATAAAAAAAAAAAAGATTTCTTATCAATCCTTTGACTGGTTTTTAATTCAACATAAATTGCAGTATCGATATCACGTTTCTTTTTGCGCTGCTTCTGTTTGTGTTTAGTTGCAGAGGTTAACGTTGAAGAAATTATAAAAGTCAAACTTTGACAGTGGCTTTCAAACGCCTCTTCTGATGTTTAGAGATCAGAGAAGCCGATGGCTCATTTATGAAGCTGAGTTGTTTCTTTTCAGCAGGTAAATTCAACAGTTTATTAGGCACACACTGAAACATAGATTAAACAATTAATGCCTGTAATTTAGTTCTGATGGAAGCATGCTTGCACTTGACCAAAATGTATGAACGCAGTTCCAAACATAAAGACAAAGCAGTTTTCAGTTTAAAAATATATAATTCACTGAACGATTAAAAAGGTAGTAGCACTTCCCCTGATAATGACGTTTTATTTATTTATTTTTTACACGTTATAGTTTAATTTTCTGGTCAGCCAGTGTTGTACAGAAAAAGGCACCCCTGCTGTGAAAGGTGCCCTGGTTGCAGCCGGCACATTGACAGAAGGGCAGGGTGTCACGTGCAACAGCACTGTTCTGTTCGCAGATATGTCCGTTTTTTAATAATCTGAGTTCACTCTGAAGACATCGATACCAATTATTTCAAACTGGCAACATCGACAGGTCAACCAACCAGTTTCGCTCCAGAGGCCAAATGATAATTTTAAGCTATCCACTTGTTTTGTAAATTGTAAACGGACTCAGTTATCCACTGGTATTGGCACACAGCGCCCATGTTCCCAGCAGAGCAGCTGCTCTTCCAGGCAGTCAACCTTTCACGGCAGAACGAACAGTTGCATCTGCTTTGGTGTTTCATTAAATGCCTCTTGATCAATTAACAGCGCCGACGCCATGTTGCGACGCCGACTTTGCTGGTTCACAGGGAGGTAAAGGATCTTGATGAAAATTGCTCAGCCTTCCTGGCGCATGGGGAGGGCAGTGGGCTTTTTAAGGAGGTGGAGGCTGGTCCCTGGGTGGGCCTTTCTCTCGGGGGGCCCCTATAATTCCAGCTCCCAGCTGCACTGAATAAAAATGCTAGCTACCGGTGAATACACAGATATGTTGATGATTCATCGCACCATCAAATGAATGCACCTGGAACACTTGTCATCATTAAAGTGGTGTTTCAAAAACACCGGCCACGTTTTATGACCTATTTATCAAATGCAACTTTGCATAAACTAATTGCACACACATATACACTTAACTCGTGTATAGAATGGTTGAAATGTCAATGTGTTTATTTCAAATTAGACCAACTACAACAGCCTCTCATGAGTTTATAACCTTCAGGTGCTGCTTTGCACAAGCAGCCGCAACTGTAAATGTTGCGGTCGAGGCGATTCCAAATATCATTTGTCCGCAGGTCAAAGTGTCTTCCACGAAGGTTACTGGACCTCTGATGCAGAAGTCTTGCTTTTGTGTGCAGAAATCAGCCCACTTGAATCCAAAGACGTGTTTTTCTGTCGCCAAGACAAAATACACGACATCTGGTAATAATATCAGCTGGAATACACGTCAGCTGGAAGCAGCCTGATGAGCATGTTCTCAGTGATAAACAAAGACCACTGATTCATGTTCCTGTCGTTTGGAGGAGCATATGGAAAGAGCAGAAAAGCTATGCATGAACACAAACACTCTCAGAAAGAGACATGTCCACACACTCCTCCTCTCAAATTAGGTAGCTCGTTTTATTATTTTTTTCACAAGACCCAAGTCAATATTGCATTTCAAGCTGGCTGTGTGTTTCTCTTTATAATTTGCACTAAGAGCTTTCTGTATTACTGTACAGCATGCTGCTTTTCCAGATGGTTCTGTATGAATGCTGGGGTCTGTGAGGTGATTTCTGAGACTGTATGCCTGCTATGATTATGACATAATTAACACCCACAGTAAGTGGGAGAGAGCGCAGACAGAACGGGTGCAGGGGACTGTTCATTAACAAGATGCACTCGCTCAAACTTTGCAGCTTGCTGCAGCTAATAAGCCTCGCTGAAACGAAGCCCAGCCGTCCCTTGCATTGACCCTGGCACTGGCCGGGATAAGGGAGGGTTTTGTCTCCTGGAATAATTGCTCTTTTCACATGTTACAAGTGTCCTGACCCCCATGGTCGGCAGCCACTTTCCTTACTATAATTACTCCTGATCCGCTCCAAATGAGTCGGCCGCATTAGGGCTGCAATAACACTGGCCCAGCTTCAAGCGCGGCGTGGGGAGTCTCAGCAGAGCAGCCTAGAACAGGGCTGCCTTTTCTCCCAGCCCGCGGTCATTTCCATCACGTCAGAGGTGCATTTCTTACACTTGAAGTCAGCACGAAGGCCTTGGGTCCCTTTCTGAGCTTAACAGAAGGCATTGTTAGCTTTTGGTGCTCACTGTGGTTTGGCTCCAGACTCCATCCCAATTAACGGGAAACTTCATTAGGGTGTTTTTTTCCACACTTTTCAGCCCCCTATTATTTTTAATTTATTCACATGGGGTTAATTAAAAGAAATGTATCACAGAGATAGGCAACAGCTTTCTAATTAAATTCATTGCTCCTGCTTCTTTTTTTTTTTAAGACCAAAAACTGGCAGAGTTTCCAAGTTATTACAGAAGGCGACGTGTTCCAGTACTTGGTTGCTCAGTGGTAGGTTAAGGTTGGAGAACTGCAAGGTAAGCTGTCAACTGCAGAAATGGTGTTAGGAGGAGTGAGATGGGAAGAAAATTAGTAAATGAGATGAATGAGGAGGAGGAGGAGACGGAGCACAAAACATTTTAGATTTTTTCATGCAGTTTTACCTAAAATGAACCCACGAGAGCTCTCGCAGTGAAGAAAGAGGATCATCAGACCGTAGACCAAAAAGCTTCATCTAGTTATTTGTAAATGTGCAGGAGAACTTTTATTCATGTTGATCCAGATATTTACATCTAGAAACCTGCAATTTTTGCTCCTTTTCATTCAAAATGGAGCCATCATCACCTGAAAAAGGTGAATTCAGTTTCATCTTTGGTCTTTGTGTATTTAAGCTGCCATTCCTGCAGTGTGGATACGTGATCGACCAAAAGAAGAAAAAAATAATAATTTGTTTCAAAACTATACACTTGTAAGTTTTCAAAGAAGAGGCGGTCTTATCTGCAGCCCCATGATTCAAAATAAAAGCCTTTAGACCTGTCACTGCCACTTTCCGCCACCAGGAACAAAATGCACCAACACTTTTTCACTCTACATTAAAAATGCATTTGGAGAGGAATAAATGCAGCCGTCTAAAGTTTGTCACTCATGAGGTCAGGAAGTGATGTACAAAAATACTTCCCACTCCCCAGCAATTACAGCACGCTTATTATTTCAAAGGATATGCCAGGAGACAGGTGTGCCATTCAGGGTCCTCGGCGTGTTGAAAATGGAGGGGCAGAAGGAACATCACACTGCGATGCACTGTGTGAGAGGTTCTTTAATCCTGAATAATGCAAATTCCCTGCAGGAGGCAGTCATTTGGCAGCGTGTCATTCAAGTTACCCCTACTCCCACACCTGATGGGGTAAATAATGAGGGTGGTTTGGAGGCTGTTATAAAGATTCAGAGTGATTCATGTGGGATGGTAAACTTATCTGTCTTAAAGCTCTCCAGAGAGAAATACTATTGATGCATTCAGTTGGTCGTTATGAATATGGCTTTAATGAATTCTCTTTTAACTTGTTTAAATTGTCCGTATTATTAGAAACGACCCTACGTTTGTCCTGCAGGAGCAATTCTTGTTATTGGCTAAAATCAAATGGCCATTCAACCACGGAGTACCGGTCATATGAAATGGAATGAAATGAAAAGCAGTGTGAACAGAAAGTGGGGGTAGTTCTATGAAACAAGCTTAAGTTCATGTTAAGTTCACCGTAAATGTGCATGGATGGCACTGACCATTTATTTCTGAAGTTTGCAACAAATATACTCTAGCGCTGATTAAATCATCAGCTTCAATGACCAGAACCTAATCTATTAGCCTTCAGGGATAAAGAACAACCCTCTTTAATCACAGGCTTTAATGAGATATTTAAGATTTTATTTACTGAAGGTCATTGAATGAGGGGTTAGTTCTCAGCTCCTAAAGCACCTCAGGCTTTTCTAGTTACCAGACAGATAACTGCAATTTCCAAAGAAACTAAAAGGTATAAAAAATTGTCAAAGTGTTTAATCCATCTTTTAATGATGTAAAGAATTTAAAATTGACTTTTTCCATTTAGCAAAAAAAAAAAAAAGGTCAAACTGCAACTTCTACATTGGTTGTATTTTTAAAGTGTAATGAAGTAAAAGAGTTACAGAAGTTAAATTAATCTGGGAGTGGGAATAAATAAACATCATCAAAGTCTTACTTCAGAAGCTAAAGTGAATCTTTTGACAATTAGTCTTTGGAAATCTGAGCAAAGCAGAGAAATGAGTTATGAACTGAAATATGGAATTATGCACCTGAAGCCTGAGTAGCGCCCCCTACAGGCAGTTAGCTGGAAACACATGCGTGCACACACACGCACATTCAGTGTTACTACCTAATCAACACTGCCACTCTGTGAGCCACTCACTCACACAGTGAGAAACAAATGAAAACCAAGGGGAGGTCAGACATTTTACACATTTTACAGACAGAACACACCCGACCGGCTGATTGAAACATAAACTGTTTCTGCAGAGGCCGTTTTTACTGTTGATCAAATCACAGAAAACTGCACGTGATATCTGCAAAGCCTTTCATCGTCACATTTTTGTTTTAGATGCATATTGCTGCACAGATGATTTAGATCCATGACACTGTTGCTATTTGAAGCTGGTTTATATGTATTCTAATCATCGTTGGTACAAATGTCCATCCTCAACTTTTTTGAGAATATTCTAATAGAATTATAAACAACAGGGTGTAGATCTGCCTCCCACATTAAATATTAAAACTTTGTTTTATTCAAACGGCTCAAGTCTTATTTAATTAATTGTATTAAAAATGTGGTCCAGATAAAAAGCTTTATAGCCTCAATTAACAGGTTGTAACTTCACCTGGTCCATTTTGTTCTCACTGTCTGATACGTGAGCAGAAGTTGCAGAGAAAGGACAACAAAGCTGTGGTTCAACTGCGCAGCTTCATTTGTAAATCTTTACGAATCGCAACATTCTGTCAAAAACAGACGATTCTGTAAACATCAACAACTGTGGGACATTTCCACTGTTGCTCGACACTTTCTTCCACTAAGAAAACCAACATTAGTTCATACAGTATATTTTCTTAAATACAAAGTATCCCCACTGGCAACATTTCAAAATGTTTGCCTACAATAATGTCAGTTTAAATAGGCAGTGGTGAAAAATAAATAAAAAATACCTGCATCAGTGTATTCAGTATCCAACAATGTTCAGTCAGGTCATCTGGACGGTTTCTTTTTTTCTGCTGAGACGTTTCGCCCTCCATCCAGAAGGCTTCATCAGGCGGAGGAAAAAGTTTTGTTTGGTGTTTCCTCAGACTGACGAAGCCTTCTGGATGGAGGGTGAAACGTCTCAGCACAAAAAAAGAAACCATCCAGATGACCTGACTGAACGTTGTTGGATTTTATACCTGGATTATTGAGCGTGGACGTCAGTGTATTCAATACTTGAAAGACATGCACATTTGGTTTTGATTAATAAGTGATTAGAGCTGCAGGTAAATTAGTTTCTTGATGACACATCAGTGCAAATATGGTTCAACACTTAGTTTATTCATATAGATAGTAGACGTTTTATTTTGTTCTTAAAACAAAGGACTCCTGATTGACCTCTGCTCATCAGATAATCAGTTTTTCTACAAGTCATTTTTCTTTTTCACGTCTTATTCCTTCGTTTTGCAGCCTGTAATGACATAAAAAATATTGTTAAAGGCAAAAAGTAACTTTAACAAAACGTCAGAATGTAGAGTATTTAGCAAATAACAGAACAGAGTAAATAATAACGGGGATTATGAGAAATAACGTGTGTTTGTAGAAACACGTCTTTATTTCCAGTACCGTATTTTCAGCCTGTAAGTCACAGTTTTTTGCATAATTTTCATGCCCTGCGACTTAAACACTGAAGCGACTTATTTATGTCTTTTATTCCCATATTTGGAACCAATTTTTGGCAGAGATGTGACCGTTTTAATTCATTCTGAATGAAAATATTGAACACTACCATTTTCAGCCGCTAGATGGCGCTCGAGTAGTATGGCATGCCGTTGTGTCATGTAATAGGTAAAAGTGGCTATTAATGATGCAATCTTCTTGCCATAGCCTGCCACCTTCGTCCAGCTCGCCTGGAGCAACCGTCAAATCAGCTTCATTTTGCTGCACCGCCTCAGTGAAATGCAGCTGATTTGACCAATAAAGTGCATTAATTAAGTAAAAGTTCAACTGAGACACACCTTTACTATAAAGTCGAGCAAACAAAAAATGTTTTAGGTGTTTATTTTGTTAAATTTTGAGAAATGTGCAGCATTCCTCCTTCCAGATTCCCTCCCTCTGCGCTCTCCCGGAGCACCGAGGCACAGAATACTTTTGAAATGCAGCTGATTTGACCGTCAAAGTGCATTTTATTAAGTAAAAGTTTAATTGAGACACACTTTTACTGTAAAGTCGAGCAAATAAATAATTGTTTTTAGGTGTTAATCTTGTTAAATTTCAAAGAAATGCACAGCGAGTCGCCCTCTGCGCTCCCGCTACTGCAAATCTATTCTTGAAATGCAGCTGATTTGACCGTCAAAGTGCATTTTATTAAATAAAGTTAGACTGAGACACACCTTTACTATAATGTTGAGCAAACAAACAATTGTTTTTAGGCGTTAATCTTGTTAAATTCTTGTTAAAGTCCTCCCGTGCATGCTCCTGCAGCCGCCATTTTGCAGCCAATCGATTTTTGTCGACGGTGATGCGTAACAAACGCGACGCGTCATCGGTGGCTCATAATAGATGCAACGTATTTTTGTTTTTTTCCTCTTTATTAGACATATTTGAACTGATGCGACTTATACCGCGGTGCCACGTGTACGGCAGAAAATATAGTATATTTGTAAAACCAGATTTTGTTCTAATGTTTACCTGTTCATTCTTGGATTGTTTAGGCTTTACTTTAACGTGCACAACTTGACTCAGTATCCAGATCTGATGGTTTTAGAGCGAATAAATCTGTGGGTCAGATTTTAATATGCCAGCAGGGATTATCAGCGCCCTGCCATGTGTGTTGCAACCATACATCTTGTTACCGGGAACATGTAGGAAAACATGGTGAGCCTGTGGCCTCCAGCAGTAATAAAAGGGATGCTCTTACAGCTCAAGAGCGCATAATTAAGTTTGTGCACCACACTGATGAGTGCAGCCATTTACATCGAAGGTAGGTGGGTGCGCTCGCTAAAACAGGGTCTCTCATGTCTCAATTTGGTCCCTTTGAATTCCACTTGGATCATGAACACGATACAGATCTGCAGCGCTTGTAAATGTGAAAATGATCAGGGCTGATAGGGATCTTAGAGGTTTTAGTGGCAACAGACAAAATTGTCTCTGGTGGGAATTCTGCAACTGTAAGATCAGACTCAGATTAGATGAAATTAAACACTCACAGTTAAAAATTGCATTAATATGATTTTATGGCGCTTTTTTTCTTTAATATGTGTATTCACAGGATGAATGGTGCACATTTAATTTGTATCTAATATGTAAATACTGGTTCTGTTTCATAATGTGAGCAGAAATGGGAGATTTGCACGAGTTACACCTGTTAGAAACACACAGTGAGACTCATTTACAGTACAGCAGGGGCGATGAAGGTGCCTCCCCCCCCCCCCCCCCCCAAAAAAAAGCCATATAAGAAACAAATAAATAAAGATCCTGTTTCAAGAAACGCCGCACAAAGCAGCTTGTTTGCAATATTGTTCAAGGCCTAGAGCGCAAAAACAAGATGCAATTTCAGCATTTGAAATGGGCAAGTTTAATTTTGAAATACGAGCAAACCAATAAGCTGAGAAAATGGTAAATACTTTGTAAAAGTGAAAAGACTTAAGGAACATCTAAAAGTAATCTCCAGCTGGAAATTAGAAATCAACCCTCAGAAACTGAATAACAGAAAAGAAATATTACTGTCCACTTTCTAAATCAATATAACATTGCTACAAGACAGTATTGCCATGGTAACACTGGTAAAGAATGAAGCAATTCTTATTATTTCAAAATAAATATCGGAGCCCGGAGCCCAGGTTTTATTACAGCAGCCGACAGATTGCCAGTCTGCATTCAGCTGAAGCATTGCTTTTCAATCACATGTTATGAAGGTACAAATTCCACCAGACAGGATGATAACGGGATCTTAAATTAACCAGCAAAGGTGACCAGAAATGCATCACGGGGTGGAGGTTTTTCCTTCTGCTCCATTCTATAAGGAACAAACTGTAGTGATGTTTATATTCAGCAAAAATATGCCTTCAGCACGGACCCACTTTCTTCTCCTCTAGTTAAGAGAGAAAACGGCTGAGTTGCTTTTTCTCCCCCCTTCTCAAATTAGACACAAATTGGAACCTTGTATCACAGAGTGAGGCAAAATGTTGACACAGAATATTTCAGTACATGTGTTGCTGTTCATTATCAACCATAACCTGCATATTAGGTCGTTTTAAAGAGCAGAGCACTCCTTTGTAGTTCTTGGTACGTTTTAAAAAGACAGTTTACATTTTGTACCCAACTTGTGGTGCGAAAGATGTGCAAAGTGCACGTTTATGCCCAACTAAAAGTAACGAATCCTCTTGATTCAAAAAGTTTCAAATATGATTCAAAGTTGTGAAGAGCGCCTGAACTGACAGCTGTGCTTTAGGAATGCTTATGTGCGATGCAGACTGGGACAAAGCATCACTTTTCTTTATGACTGTTTCACTTCAAATTGCTGCAGAGCTGTTTAAGAGACGTCAGTGTTCAAAAACAGTCCGTCAGTCAAGCAGCATCATTACACTGTAGCCAAGTTACACCGCAGGCACACAGCTGAAGATCTGCTTCAATGTCTGCTATAATATGTACATAACTTCGCTCCACCACATGTACCACATGAGGCGTGAATGACAATAAAGAAACTCTGATAATATCTGCTATCCAGACCACAAAGGGACTGAAATATAAACACTTTGGCTACCCGTGCAAACACACGCAGGTATAGGAGTAAATCGATGAAGAAAAATAGAGTGATCTCACACCTGTGTGGCACCCAAAACACAAACCCCAGACCTTTTCCCAGTGCCATATACAGTACTTCTGTTTGGGCACTTAGAGGCTACATTAGACAAGAATTGACAAGCCTATAACTTTAGAGCCAATAAACGCTAAGAGGGCACCACAGTGGAAGAGAGCAAGCCAAGCTGCTCTGACGACAACCTGGCCAAAATGCTGGAGCTGTGGAGTTGGGGCCCAGCAAATAAAGGGTGAAGCTTTTAGGCAATGAGCAGCAGGTGATCTCAGCGTTTCTGCAAGTCCTAATGCTCCTAAAAGCCTCTCTCCCTGCTTCTGTAATTGGGCATCAGTAGTTAATGTAGTATTGACTGCATTACATGCTCCTGTGCATCCTTTCCCACTAATGCCATTTGCATCACCTTGTACATTTACCATATTGCTTAGCCAATAACTGTTAAAAGCAATCTGAATCATGAATCATATGGGAAACTTTTAGCAAGATAGACATCTAAAGAAGGCAATTTACAGTTGAGTTAATTTGAGTACATTAGCACAACATGGCTGCAGCCAGGCAGACCAATTTATGTCTCCGCCTCAATCCTTTTACTGGTTTTAGATGTGTAAGTGTAAGGATGAACCACTAAGACAAATGAAACATCCATTTTCAATCGTAAATAATGGGTTGCAAATGCATCCATTACTTTTCATGTGAAGAGAGAGACCTGGCTGAACTTCAGGCTATACTGAGAAATAAAACGTCATATGGCGCATGCAGACTGTCACTGTGTGTATGCCAGCAGGTGGTCTACGTGCACTTAAAAAAAAGAACCAATACTTTCTTTTATACCACATAAAACATTTGGTCAGCCTGCATGTGGTGAGCATGATGAATGCAGTGCACATCTGAGCATCACTTTAATCCAAAATGGAACGTCATTAGAGGCGAGTTTGATTTTAATTAAAATTAATTAGATTGCCTCACCCATTAACCTAAATACATTGAAACAGATAAGTAATGCAAGCAGGCCTATTTTGACGGGAAGGGAGTGAACGTCGCAACGGCGCTATCCATAATTTGCAATCAAGTTAAAAGCTCTGCTGTCATCTCCCATCGCGTGATGTCAAAGGGCTGCGGCGCAACTTCAGACGCAAAAAGCACTTAGAGGAGGGAAGGAGCAGAGAGGAGCACCGCAGTCTCCTCACAACTCCGGCTTGTTACACACCAGCACGCAGCACACACGCACAAACACGCGACTCTTCCCGAACTGAGCTGCGGGGCAGCGCGTTGTGGGAGAACTCCGCGATGCAGCCGCGACGTTCTCTCCCAAACAATAAAAAAATCGGCGAATCCCGTCTGGAGGGAAGCCGATGAGCGCGCGGGGTCCAGGGGTGACAGGGAGCCCTGAAAGGTGGGGGATGTCAGCGTTTTCCTCTGGTTGTTGCGGTTTGTACTCACCCTCTTCCTTGTCCAACACCATCGTCCTGAGGAACGAGGAGTCCTTCCCCGGGCGGTCCGTCCTCGGCTCCAGCAGGGCTGCGCGCGTCGCTCTGCTCCTGGAAAGGGCTTTGAAACGCGCGGCTCACTAGCCTGCACCTCGACGGACACCCCTACCCCCCAAAAAAGACACCCCCCCCCCACTCCAACCCTGGAAAGATGGACTGTTTTCTGCACGTTTTGCCTCCCTCCTATTATCAAAAATAATTCACACGCGGAATGCGGCGACAAACACGACGAGCACCCCCCCTCCGGGCTGAACTGGGACGCAAATAAATCGCGATCGCGCCGCGTTTGTTGCCTTTGATGGATTCCATGCGAGAAAGAAGACGAGGGGTAAAAAATGTGTGGGGGTAGGAGGTGAAGCAAAAACAATAAAAAGCGGTTTAAATCTCTGCGGGTGAAGAGCGCACGCACGGCCGGACGAGACGCTCGAAGTGAGCGGCTGAGCTCTCCTCGCTCCTGCTCCTAATGCTCTCCCTGTCTCGCGCTCATCTGCTCCGAAACGGCAACTAAATTCAAACAAATCCAATTGCAAATCTGTCAAGTGCTAAGAGCAAAGTCGCGCCGCCTCTCCTCCTCTCGCCTCCAGTTTGTGCCGCGCTCGCGTCTCCGCCGCTGCTGAATAAATGCGCGCAGTTTCCAGAGACCCTCGGATTCCCCTGTTAATTAAATCAATTCATTATGCTCAGATCTGATTAGCAGCCCTTCCCCCCCTCTTTGAATCAATTATTCAATACACAAACATAATTGCTTGTGCCAGAGGTGTCTAAGTATTAGCTTATTTAACTCCAAGGACACTAATTACCCCTAGGGCACGGGAACTTTTCTCATTAATTCTGACAAAACACAAAAGCACAGCTAAGGGAAAGTGAGTGTGTGTGTGCGCGCGAGTGCGCGCGCGCGTACGAGGCTGCCTGCCAGTCTGGGCGTGCGCGATCGGGAGAGCGCGCGCACGCACGTGGGGTTGTATTGACGCGCGCGCACGCGCCGAGGCAGAGTGATGCTGCTCCATCCGTTCCTGGTAGACTTTGAGCAAACATAAAACGCGCTTGTTGTTGTTTTCTTCCTCTACTTCCTTTCCCTCTGCAGAATTGAGACCATCTAATTGCGGTTTATTTGGCTGTTAATTAGTGTCCAGACACAGTTATCATACAGGCTGCAGATAAACAGTGGGTTTCAAAAGAGAGGAGCACAACAGATGGGCCGCGGTTTTGATTAGTGGGTAGATAGAAGGTTCAGCTTCGAATCTGGTAATATAATTGTTGCCTGTTATTGCCAAGATGAAAGTGTTGCTGTTTCATGGTAGAGCCTTAAATAGCACCACTTTCGCTTGCCCTGCGGAGACTGTTAACCAATTAAGGGTGAGATCCAACAAAGATTAGCCATTTAGGAGAGTGGAGCGGAGAACAGCTACAATAATGCTGGTTTGTCATCAGCCAGCAGGCTGTCTGTGGTGTGAGCGTGCTCAGTCTGTCCCTGCCTTCTGTTACATTTTGCACCACATATTACATCCTTTAAGCTCATTATCCTCACTGATTCTCCGTAACCAAACAATTGTGATAAATAAAGTTATGAGTGCTCAAAATGTTCAAGACTTGCACAAACCTTTGTTTTTAGAACCACATCTGTGAACTAAATTTCACTAATAGGGTGAAGGTTAAAAATAGATTAGAACTCAGCATATGTGTGAGACTAGTTTGAGTCAAACCACACTGCAATGCTTTTATGGATTCTGTTTCAACTTCCCCGTATGAACTTTGCTGTTTAATAATGATCCTGTTCTGCATTTAAAATGAACATTTTACTGGTCCCTCTTAATTGATCTTATGCCACAAATGTAGCATTTAAAAGCTTGCTGCATGGTGCCCATACGGGTAATTTCAGTTCTCAAGGCAGCAGGCTGCGGTAAGATTGGGTTGGCCCTGAAATCAATGGTCTGATCCCTCTCCAGCCAGCTTTCTGGCTGACATGCTTGACTTTTCGTCTCCACGGTCACATGGATTGATGACTTATGACCAAGAATGTATGTCTGCTGACCTATAGAATTGAGTGAGTGACACATAATTAATTCAATCACACAGAAAATGGCAAAGAAAGGATGGAGAATGGTTTGATATCATCAGGGCTCTACTTCAAAAAGCCATTTAACATTTGAAAGTGGAAACCGTTCAATGGGGGCCTGTAAATTGGGTTTGTTTGAGGAGCTGGGAATTTACAACAATGACATCTCTGGTAAATCACGTGCTGCACAAAATCCGTTAAAGTCAACATGTCATCAACATGTCACCTGTATTTATATTGCTGTCGTGCATGCCAAAGTTTTAAACTAAGTTAATGTGCTGTCTGTTAGCATTCAGAGTGTGTGTTGAGAATAAGTCTCAGCTACTACCACACCAAATTTGAGCTGAATATCAGTAAAACTGACAGAGTTATAGCCACTTTTGTGTTTACTGACGTTGATTATCTGCGGTGGCCATATTGAGCTGGTAGACTCAGTTGTAGATGTACATTTAATAAATACTTTCTGGGAGTCTCAGTAAAATCCATCATTTTGTTTAGATATTTTGCTAACAGAAAGAAATTTAACACGATTATATTATGACCCTCCTTTTATATTTGTGTGAATATGAACAAGTTTTGGTGGCTCTTAATAAAGAACTTATCAACACACATGAGCCGTGTGTAAAGTCACAGCTTGTTGTGTTTTTGTGGGTCAGGATGTACATCTAAGCCCCCTCAAAGTGTCTTGGGTGCACACCCTTTCCCACTCCACATCCAACACCTGGGTCAGTGAATACTAGAAACAAGCCCCTGAGCGGGCCTTTCTGATTCACAGTTAATTAGAATTCATTTCTGAGCATGCATTAGCCATGGCCATCTATTTATGGGCGGCTCTCAAATGCAGCCACTACAAAACAGTGCACTGTAATTAACCCCACCTAATCAGATAGCACACTTGTGTTGTGTTCCTGTTCGTCCTCAGGCGCACAGCCGTTGGACGGGGGTTTCAGGGAGACGATGAGCCCATTCTATGGTTCAGAATGGCTAAGCAGATTAAAACCTCATATCAAACATGATATTTACAGGCAAGCCTCGATGGAGAGTGCTCCTTTTATGTGAAATGGGGGAGAGGCTTCAGGGCTGGGCTTTAAAAGCCATGTCCCTTAATTGTATTCTGCCTAAGTGGGATGAATGATGCTTTTTAATCAGACTACTGATGTGGCCGCATGTTGTAAAAATCTAGAGGTGGTGCCTGATGGTTAAGATGTCCAGGCCTTCCAGGTTCCACCTACGTTCACGTGCATTTTAGTCCCATTCGGACACCTGTGAACATTTGCTTCTTCAAAGAAAGCCACTGTACAAAACATTTTACACATGTGTACCTATAGAAGCGGTCACATATGCAGCTTCAAGTCAGACATGTGGCTGTTCTTTGTGATTTTATGTTTAAATCCCATAAAGAAAAATGGTTTCATGCAACAGACAACAAACTTAAGGATCTGCTCCTCCTAGTGGTTGAACTTGGCTACGTTTCCCCTTCCAGATGTACACAAATGGCTTTGATAGAAGCGGTTTAACACATCACATATTAAATTGTAACCACTTTTCATTCTCTTCATGGAGCGCCTCGCCGGGTGGGTGGAAAATAAGAATCATCGCAATCTTTTTGATGTGACCTGACAGGCTCAGCGTATAGAAAGTAATAAAACCAGTTTAAGCCCTGCTGTTCACCTAGTCAATTTGAATTTCATGACCAATCAAATGTAGACAAGGTGTCACTTGGTGGGTAGGGAAGAGGGGAGAGTGAATCCCTTTCCCAAATAGCTAATCCAACTTTAATCCTAGTCATTAGGAATTAGACATGCCGAGCTGTCCGGCCGTGCCTCTAAATTACAATCAAACGGTTACCAATTACACAAATTATTGATGGTAGATTCTCTTTTCAACTGCAAATTAAGGCTATTAAGGAAGGCTCCTTTTTAATGCAAAAGTGACTAATTAACCAGCGGATAGAAAATCTGCTGCCCAGATATCAAAAAGTTCTCAGCACACATTGCAGAAACACAAGGGAACCAATTAGTTTAATTATCAAAACAGCTAATTAAAATTGCACAGTTCCTAATTAGTTCTTTGCTTTTGCCTCTAATTGACAGCATGGAGATAAATGGGCTGCCGATGAAAATGGGGAGAGGAGAAAAACAGGAGAAACTTCGGCAGAATATTTATGCTGACTTTATCTCCGTCTGTGTGGCAGCCCTTGAAAGTGGAAAATTAATGACCTTAATTCCCAAACTGTTTTTCCTCTAACGGTGCTCCCCTCCGCGCTCCTGGTGCATGCTCCTTTGTATAGGCCTGCCACCCTGCCAACTGCTGGAATGGGAAAAAGGGGGTACTTGGGGGTGGGAAGGAGCCACGATTCCCCTCCTAATGTGACAGCTCCCACCTAACAATGGAGAAAGATGAAAGAATGGAGCAGATGTAACCACTGGGAGGGTTGCATCATGGGACTGCAACTCTGGCGCACTGCTTTTTAGTTTTATTTATTTTATAAAAAGCACTTCTATCATCTACAGGGACAGAAATTTGTCCCATGAAAAGATGAAACTCTGCTGGGACAGAGATAAAAAGACATTTAATGTCCCAGAAACACTTTAAGGTTTTTGATTTGAATTTTAAATTGATTAAATTTCAAGTCAGCTGCATTTGAATCACGTCACGAACATGGATTTCGTTGATGTTGGTGTAAAGACTGAAAACGCATCAACTGTTGTATCCCCCAGATTTATTGTCACGGTTCTCTCTCCTTATTGGCATTATATTTTTAAAGGTCCTTGAAAATAAAGAAGAAAAATGGATCCTGTTTGAGGGAATTGCAACACTACCAAACCTAAACGACAACCATTTACCTCAAAAGATTTTGTGCTGGAGACTCTTTTACGTGTGCACGGTCTCTCTCTGCTGTCTGTCCTTCTGGCAGGCATCATTTCTTTGTCTATGTTCCTGCAAGGCCAACCTTGTCATGTGTAATCCTGTCCCCCTCTCTGGATGCAAGTAACATGTGGGTCCTCTTGGCACATTAGCAGATAACTATCAACTAATCGGTTTACTTTTAGGACTGTGTTAAAATGTAAATTACATTAACGCTCAAATTATGCATCCTCCGACGCAGGGAGGCTGGACCAGAGGCCACATAATGTTGGGATAATTCACTTATTGCCTTCTACATGCAGTGTAAATGCACTCTGATTTCTCCTGCTCTGGTTCAAATAAAGGGCGACACGTCAAACGATTGGTGTCTGGAAAACTTGAGGAGCTTTCACGGGGTGGAGGAAAAAAAAAAAGCCATTTTTAGAGATTGTTGTTCACAAGGCAGAAAGATGGCAGCTGTCCTTGGACTTCTTCAGCCTAATTCAGAGATGAAGGGGCATTCTGCTTGGTGTGCATTTAACATTTAACTAATCTATCAGTTGATATTAATTCATGTGCTATCTGTACGAGCAAAATGCCTGAAGTGGGCTCGAAAACATTTAAAAAGCCATTTATCTGCACTCATCCGATCTGTTTTAGAAGTACACCCTGAAGAGGCTGGTTTGTTGCAAAGCCTTGGCCTGGAGGATCTTGCTGCCCGAGACTAACAAACACACGCCTACCACTAATTGATTGTCTTGTGTTTTATTTATGGTGCAGTAGTAATTAGTGGACAGCATAATGTAAGCCATTCATTAGCACCTGGCTACCGCTATGGATTTCAGTGCTTTGTCTCAGATGCACACATCATTAGGGAGAAACAAAGACTGGAATTTATTAGCACGGCTTCTTATAAATATTCTTCAAGTCAGTGTGCCTTTAAGGAAAAACACAGGCCTGTAAACTTTTGTCAGCATTTGCTCACTGATTCCGTTTTCTCCAGAATATGTTAAGGAAGAGCAGTATAAATTTAATTTTAATTGTTTTGTACACACGCCAGTGAAAAGGAACTGATTGGATACAGTTCAGAGACAGTATATTAATACGTTATTTTCATATGTTAATTGCTTTGCATAATCTCTGTCTGCGCTTGGTTTGGAAGTACCTGGCATCAAGAAGGGGGCTGAAGAGAACAGAAGACCACAATTTACATAAAACCAACTCCTCAGAACATTAAATAATGATGCATCTGCAAGCTAAAGGTGTGCTCAGTTAGCAGATAGCACATCTTTATAATTTATAGTCCAGCTGTTTCCATGCCTCCCAGTCCATTTTCCTCTCAGCCTGCTTTTAATGAAATCTTGTTGTAGGAGAATTGACTGGAATGAATTAAGATTTTAATCCCATTGACTTTCTAGCATGGAAACGCACACTGGTAGGAACTTATAATGATGGGCTCTGTAATCAAAGACACTTGTTCAGCTCTGTACATTAATGCATCTCATCAAATGTTAAAGCGTGAGCCGTGTGTGTGGGGTGGGGGGGCTCAAATTTCAAGGTTTTTGACCATCCCCATTTGAGGAATTCCTGGGGGACCGTGTGATTACTCAAGTTTAGCAGTTTATTGCCTCATCTTTCAATAGCCACTGAAGCAAAAAATTCTCATCTAGGTTGCTCTTTTTTCCTCCACTTGAAGAACAGACCAATATAGACTGCAGAACAGCTGTTCACATCCAGAGCAAGTGCTGCTGGCACTGCCGCGTTATTAGCTGCCACCATCACTGTCCTTTCACTGTGTCATTTAAAGAATGAGGACTAAATTTCATCATCAAAATCACTGGCGTGACTTTAATTGTTGGCGCGGGGTCATACAGTGGCACAAGTACGAGGCCTAAATATCTTCATTGTGGGAGACGATATTGAAATAAAGTATTGTGCAAGTTAAAAATGAGGTGATGTATAATTACAAGGTTTATGCTTTAACTCAACTTATTGTAGCACTGATATTTTACAGAGCCCAAAGTTGTCATTTATAATATTTATAGTCCTAATGGCACTTCCATTTCATTTTATTTACAAAACGGTAAGAAACTCGTCCAATTCAAATCAAGTTACAAACGATCCAGCTCAGTCTGAATCCTTCTAAATACCATTAAATCCAATACAGTCAGAGTCATATAAATCAAATACAAACGGTTCAATTCAGCCCAATTATTATGCAATTTACAAGTTTAGTAAATTATAAAATGTCAATTTGTAAAAAGTTGTCACTGTGATGCATCAAACCTTCACTTGGACTGATTCCCCTTCCACTGTGACGCATTACTTCCACCGCTGAGGTTTAGTGAAATGTACAACACTTTGAGACCTTACCATAACCAGGGGCACCCAAAAAGGCTCAGTGGGGGCCTAAAGGTAACTGCGTCCAATGTGGATCAGTTTTAGAGTGGCTCTTTCAGAATTCTGAGGGTTTCATCCTCACCCTCACTGTGCCAAACTGTCCTTAGGCAAAACGCTGAACCCCCACCCATCCTCCACTGTGCTCATCAGCATATGTGCAAATAAAACTGAACATAAATCAAGAAACTCCTTATAAAATGCATTTTAGAAGATCGGGGCACGCATTTTTTTAACGTCTATTTACCCTAGCTTCAAAATTAGTCCCAGAAACTGCATTTTTTATTTATTTTTAACCAAATTTATTCGGTATGTATTTTTGTTGTCCACCACTTCCCCTGAACATTTGTCACAGTAGCGTGATTGATGTGATGCTGCTTTATATTTGAATGACTAAATGTGACCTTTGAGATTAGAGAAGTCTCTTCCAGGGGGGGCTGAAGAGAGTCCCCGCTGCGACGAAGCTCATGTCCCTTTGATCCCTCTGTAATGAGACTAACACCAGGCGTTGTGGTCACTGAACACATTGACACACCACCAGAGAGCAGACGGCTCTACTGCCTGCTACTAGAGGTGGCTGTGTGTGTGTGTGTCTTCAGGTTGTGCCTAGAGACATTCACTATATCCACTGGGGTTTAGTATTTGACTATAATCCACTGCTTCATGCGGTAATTTGCAGTTAACATACCATATGAATGATGTATGCAAATGCTCCCCATTTGTCATGCCAATTAAAAAGTCTCATGCGGCTGAAGCACTCGTGACACGTCTCGCTTTCCCCACACAGGCAAAGTTTAATCAGTAAAAGTAAAGTTGCATTTGTGTCGAGCTGAGCAAAAGTTTGCACACGAGATGTTGGAGGGCATTCCCTCTGACCTGAGCACCACTCTAGTGAAAGCCAGCTCTCTTAGACATCTTTAGAGATCCACTGAAGATCAATCATGACCGGGGCCGTCCCCACGAGACCCTTAGTAACAACCACTGATTGCTTTCTGCTGTGCAGGCCGTTAAGTGAAGTCTGGCAATGGCTCCTGGACAACACTTAACAATCAATCAGAGGACACAACCACTTCTCATTGCATCCCAGTTCTTTCCCTGCATTACACACAAACAATAATTCAGGTGGACACAAGTGACACTTAAGAATCACAGCCGGAGCATGCCCCATGATTTAACTGGAGAGGGATGTGCTGAACCACAAGAAACTTGAAGCTTCCAGATTTACAAAAACCCTTCAACTGAGATGACTTCATACCCGTCACCATTCGCACCATGCTGCAGCAAAATGACTGACTCTGAGCTTATCGAGTGTGTTTAACAGTCCAAGTTTACCAGTTTGACATTGACCATGGAACAGGAATGCGATCTCTGTCAAGACTTCGAGAAGCTCAAACTCTCATAGCATCACCAAGGTTATGAAACGGAAAAAAATCAAATACTAGCTTGAAGTGCGATCGTTACAAATATTTTAAGCATTTTGTGAGACCATCCCAAGGACAAAATACACAAAAGGTAAAATAATACAGATGTCATTGAAATGAGAAACAGGCTCTACATGGCTTCATGCCCTTCCAGTACAACTACACGTGTAGCAAAACTCTGCCATAAAAGGCTAGACGTAAAGTTTGCCTATTGATTAAGGATTCCATTGACTTAATGAACCTTCAGTCCTCCATCAGATGACGGGCCAATATATGCACTAATCTCTACAACGGATGTCTGGCTGTGGCTCCTTTTAAATGAATTGATCTACTCCACTCGCCCCAAACAGGGAAATGGGCAAGTATTGATATGATTCTGGACATGGTGATGGATGTGTCTGATGGATGGTAAAACACAAGCGACATGGGTCAGTAAGCAGAAATTCAGGGGAAACTTTTTAGCAGGACTGTACATAAAGTGCTGAGATTCTCTGTCGGTGCCAGTTGTCAGTCCGTCTGTTTGTTGCCTTGTTTTATGAAACGTTTAACACAAAAGTAAAGACTAAACCTTGGGTTTATTTTAATGTTTTAAGAGTTGTGGTGTTTAACCGTCAATATATCTGTGAATTTATTTAATACAGCCTGTTTTGATGATTTTCCAAGATCTTTTGGCAATATAACTCACATGATTTAATAACTAATTTTTTGCAACAATCACATCTAGACTGAAATCCATGTCTACAGTAAATCCCAAGCTTCAGAAGAGAAACATTTAGTATGATATTCAGTCTGTGCAACAAATATTTATCTGAATCAGACTACACCCAAGGGAGATGGAGACATTTGCATTCAACCCCCCCCCCCCCCCCCCCCCCCCCCCCCCGTTTTGTTGTTTTCATGTTAAGTGAAATGCACAGAACTGTTGTTTTGTTGCAGGTTACAACTTCTAACTGTTCACTTCACACTATAGAACATCATTGTTCAGTGGCTTCACAATAATAAGTGTGAGACCCATGATTGATCAGCAGTGTGTTAGCTGCTGCGTTGTAATCCTCAACACTGGCGAGGCCTCAGATGGCATCAAATAATTTTGCCTGTCTTCCCCTCTGAGAGCGACACAGCCAGGAGTGTTTGATGTCCCTTTGGTTTATTTCTGCAGCAGAAAGGCATTCTGAGGAAACTGAAACAACCTATTCCTTTCTCTGATCTTTTTCTGCTCTACATGGTTGTCAAATGTGTTCATTTTGTTTTTAAATGACAAACAGTAATGAGTCAGCTGTGGAGGTCAAAGGTCTTGACAAATATGAAAACATTACTTG